>NC_044321.2:44626092-44716543 GCF_007474595.2 Lynx canadensis
CCTCTTTTTTTCCTTCCCTCCCCCATGGTCTTCTGTTAAGTTTCTCAGGATCCACATAAGAGTGAAAACATATGGTATCTGTCTTTCTCCCTATGGATATTTCACTTAGCATCACACTCCCCATTTCTATCCATATTGCTACAAAGGGCCATATTTCATTCTTTCTCATTGCCACGTGGTACTCCATTGTGTATATAAATAAGAAATTGCTGTGGCTGAGGTCAGAGAGGTTTTTTCCGGCTTTCTCCTCTAGGGTTTTGATGGTTTCCTGTCTCACATTCAGGTCCTTTATCCATTTCAGTTTATTTTTGTGAATGGTGTAAGAAAGTGGTCTTGTTTCAATCTTCTGCATGTTGCTGTCCAGTTCTCCCAGCACCATTTGTTAATGAGAGTGTCTTTTTTCCATTGGATATTATTTCCTGCTTTGTCAAAGATGAGTTGGCCATACGTTTGTGGGTCTTGTTCTGGGTTTTCTATTCTATTCCATTGGTCTATGTGTCTGTTTTTGTGCCAACCCCATGCTGTCTTGATGATTACAGCTTTGTAGTAGAGGCTAAAGACTGGGATTGTGATGCCTCCTGCTTTGGTCTTCTTCTTCAAAATTACTTTGGCTATTCAGGGCCTTTTGTGGTTCCATACAAATTTCAGGATTGCTTGTTCTAGCTTCGAGAAGAATGCTGGTGCAATTTTGATTGGGATTGCATTGAATGTGTAGATAGCTTTGGGTAGCATTGACATTTTGACAATATCTATTCTTCCAATCCATGAGCACGGAATGTTTTTCCATTTCTTTATATCTTCTTCAATTTCCTTCATAAGCTTTCTATACTTTTCAGTATAAGGATCTTTTACATCTTTGGTTAGATTTATTCCTAGGTATTTTATGCTTCTTGGTGCAATTGTGAATGGGATCAGTTTCTTTATTTGTCTTTCTGTTGCTTCATTGTTAGTGTATAAGAATGCAACTGGTTTCTGTGCATTGATTTTGTATCCTGTGACTTTGCTGTATTCAGGTATCAGTTCTAGCAGACTTTTGGTGGAATCTATCATATTTTCCATGTATAATATCATGTCATCATCAAAAAGTGAAAGCTTGATTTCATCCTTGCCAATTTTGATGCCTTGGATTTCCTTTTGTTGTCTGATTGCTGATGCTAGCACTTCCAACACTATGTTAAACAACAGCGGTGAGAGGGGGCATCCCTGTCTTGTTCCTGATCTCAGGGGGAAAGCTCTCAGGTTTTCCCCATTGAGGATAATGTTAGCTGTGGGCTTTTCATAAATGGCTTTGATGATGTTTAAGTATGTTCCTTTTATCCCGACTTTCTCAAGGGTTTTTGTTAAGAAAAGATTCTGAATATTTTCAGATGCTTTTTCTGCATTGCTTGACAGGATCATATGGTTTTTATCTTTTCTTTTATTAATGTGATGTATCACATTGATTGATTTGTGAATGTTGAACCAGCCCTGCAGCCCAGGAATGAATCCCACTTGATTGTGGTGAATAATCATTTTTATAAGCTGTTGAATTCGATTTGCTAGTATCTTATTGAGAATTTTAGCATCCATATTCATCTAGGATATTTGCCTGTAGTTCTCTTTTTTTACTGGGTCTCTGTCTGGTTTAGGAATCAAAGTAATGTTGGCTTCATAGAATGAGTCTGTAAGTTTTCCTTCCCTTTATATTTTTGGAATAGCTTGAGAAGGATAGGTATTATCTCTGCTTAAATGTCTGGTGGAATTCCCCAGGGAAGCCATCTGTTCCTGGATTCTTATTTGTTGGGAGATTTTTGATAACTGATTCAATTTCTTCACTGGTTATGGGTCTGTTCAAGCTTTCTATTTCCTCCTGATTGAGTTTTGGAAGTGTTTGGGTGTTTAGGAATTTGTCCATTTCTTCCAGGTTGTCCAGTTTGTTGGCATATAATTTTCCATAGTATTCCCTGATAATTGCTTGTATGTGTGAGGTATTGGTTGTAATAATTCCATTTTCATTCATGATTTTATCTATTTGGGTCATCTCCCTTTTCTTTTTGAGAAGCATGGCGAGAGGTTTATCAATTTTGTTTATTTTTTCAAAATACCAACTCTTAGTTTCATTGATCTGCTCTACAGATTTTTTTATATTGTCTAGTGTTTATTTCTGCTCTGATCTTTATTATTTCTCTTTTCTGCTGGGTTTAGGCTGCCTTTGCTGTTCTGCTTGTATTTCCTTTAGGTGTGCTGTTAGATTTTGGATTTTGGATTTTTCTTGTTTCTTGAGATAGGCCTGGATTGCAATGTATTTTCCTCTCAGGACTGCCTTCGCTGCATCCCAAAGCGTTTGCATTGTTGTATTTTCATTTTCGTTTGTTTGCATATATTTTTTAATTTCATCTGTAATTGCCTAGTTGACCCATTCATTCTTTAGTAGGGTGTTCTTTAACCTCCATGCTTTTGTAGGTTTTCCAGACTTTATCCTGTGGTTGATTTCAAGCTTCATTTCATTGTGATCTGAATGTATGCATGGTATGGTCTCAATTCTTGTATACTTATGAAGGGCTGTTTTGTGACCCAGTATGTGATCTATCTTGGAGAATGTTCCATGTGCACTCAAGAAGAAAGTACATTCTGTTGCTTTGGAATGCAGAGTTCTAAATATATCTGTCAAGTCCATCTGATCCAATGTATCATTCAGAGCCCTTGTTTCTTTACTGACCATGCGTCTAGATGATCTATCCAGTGTTGTAAGTGGGGTATTAAAGTCCCCTGCAATTACCACATTCTTATCAATAAGGTTGCTTATGTTTGTGTGTAATTGTTTTATATATTTGGGTGCTCCCGTATTTGGCACATAGACATTTATAATTGTTCATTCTTCTTGATGGATAGACCCTGTAATTATTATATAATGCCCTTCTTCATCTCTTGTTACAGCCTTTAATTCAAAGTCTAGTTTGTCTGATATAAGTATGGCTACTCCAGGTATCTTTTGACTTCCAGTAGCATGAAAAATAGTTCTCCATCCCCTCACTTTCAATCTGAAGGTGTCCTCAGGTCTAAAATGTGTCTCTTGTAGACAGCAAATAGATGGGTCTTGTTTTTTTATCCATCCTGATACTCTATGTCTTTTGGTTGGAGCATTTAGTCCATTTACATTCAGTGTTATAATAGGAAGATGTGGGTTTGTAGTCATTGTGATGTCTATGGGTTTCATGCTTGAAGTGATGTCTCTGGTACTTTGTCTCACAGGATCCCCCTTAGGATCTCTTGTAGAGCTGGTTTAGTGGTGATGAATTCCTTCAGTTTTTGTTTGTTTGGGAAGACCTTTATCTCTCCTTCTATTCTAAGTGACAGATTTGCTAGATAGAGGATTCTCGGCTGCATATATTTTCTGTTCATCACATTGAAGATTTCCTGCCATTCCTTTCTGGCCTGGCAAGTTCCAGTAGAGAGATCCATGACTAGTCTTATTGGTCTCCTTTTATATGTTAGAGCACGTTTATGCCTAGCTGCTTTCAGAATTTTCTCTTTATCCTTGTATTTTGCCAGTTTCACTATGATGTGTCATGCAGAAGATCGATTCAAGTGACGTCTGAAGGGAGTTCTCTGTGCCTCTTGGATTTCAATGCCTTTTTCCTTCCCCAGATCCGGGAAGTTCTCAGCTATTATTTCTTCAAGTACAGCTTCAGCACCTTTCCCTCTCTCTCCCTCCTCTGGAATACCAATTATGCGTAGATTATTTCTCTTTAGTGCATCACTTAGTTCTCTAATTTTCCCCTCATACTCCTGGATTTTTTATCTCTCTTTTTCTCAGTTTCTTCTTTTTCCATAATTTTATCTTCTAGTTCACCTATTCTCTCCTCTGCCTCTTCAATCCGAACTGTGGTCGTCTCCTTTTTATTTTGCAGCTCATTAATAGCATTTTTTAGCTCCTCCTGGCTGTTCCTTAGTCCCTTGATCCCTGTAGCAATAGATTCTCTGCTTTCCTTTATACTGTTTCTAGCCCAGCGATTAATTTTATGACTATTATTCTAAATTCACTTTCTGTTATATTGTTTAAATCGTTTTTGATCAGTTCGTTAGCTGTCGTTATTTTCTGGATTTTTTTTGAGCAGAATTCTTCCGTTTTGTCATTTTGGATAGTCCCTGGAGTGGTTGGGAACTGCAGGGCACTTCCCCTGTGCTGTCTTGTACAACTTGTGTTGGTGGGTTGGGCTGCAGTCAGACCTGATGTCTGCCCCAGCCCACCATTGGATCCACTGTCAGACTGGTGTGTGCCTTCTCTTCCCCTCTCTTAGGGGCAGGATTCACCCCACCTCTCCTGTGGGGTGGTGTGGCCCATCTGGGCTACTTGCACACTGCCAGGCTTGTGGTGCTGGAGATCTGGCGTATTAGCTAGGGTAGAGCGGCAGGGTGCTCATGGGTGGGAGGGGCAGGCTCAGCTTGCTTTTCCTTAGGTGATCTGCTTCGGGAGGGGCCCTGAGGCACCAGGAGGGAGTCAGACCCGCCTGAGGAATGGATCCGCAGAAGCACAGCATTGAGTGTTTGTGCAGTGCAAGCAAGTTCCGCGACAGGAACTGGTTCCCTTTGGGATTTTGGCTGGGAGATGGGCGAGGGAGATGGTGCTGGCGAGCGCCTTTGTTCCCCACCAAGTTGCGCTCTGTTGTCCAGGCCTCAACAACTCTCCCTCCCATTGTCCTCCAGCCCTCCCGTTCTCTGAGCAGATCTGTTAACTTATAACCTTCCAGATGTTAAGTCCTTCTTGCTGTCAGAACACACTCCATCCGGTCCCTCCGTTTTTGCAAGCCAGACTCAGGGTCTCTGCTTTGCTGGTGGGCTGCCCCCCTCCCTGGCTCCCTCCTGCCAGTCTGTGTAGCGCGCACTGCCTCTCCGCCCTTCCTACCCTCTTCCATGGACCTCCTGTCTACGCTTGTCTCCAGAGAATCTGTTCTGCTAGTCATCTGGCAATTTTCTGGGTTTTTTAGGCAGGTGTGGGTGGAATCTAAGTGATCTGCAGGACGTGGTGAGCCCATGGTCCTCCTATGCCGCCATTTTCCCAGAAGCCCTCAGTCTTAATTGAATTTAAATCCTCTCCTTTCTCCTTTCTCCCTTTTTAGTTTAGTCCCTGTGGCTGTTTCCAATTTTTCACTTTTTCCCCAGCTGCTTTTGGGGAGGGGTGATTTTCCTGTATTCTCCCCCCTCCCCAGTCTCCATACTGTTTCCACCTGCAAAAGCAGTTCCCTACCTTTCATGGCTTCTTGTTCCCCAGGTTCAGGTCTCCGCACCACATACCTGCTGAATTCTGTGGTTCAGGTTGTGCAGGTTGTTGTGTTCATCCTTCATTCAGTTTTCTAGATGTGTAGGATGGTTAGTGGTTGTCTGGCTCTATTTCACGGACGCAATACACACAAAAAGCTTCCATGCTGTTCCTCCATATTGGATCCTCCAATCTGTTAAGAGCCTGTCATATCCATGTTGATGTGTAACTCTTATGCCTTATTCAGGGAGGGAGCTCTTTAGCTAGTTTTCAGTCTGTTCAGTGGTAGTTATTTTGTATGTAGCTGCATATTTGGTACATCCATAAAAAGAGTTGGATTCAGTGTCTTCTTTTGCAGCCATCTCAGACCAGACACTTCTTTTTTTTTTTTATTTTAAATGTTTTATTATTTTTTTTTTATTTTTTAGAGATAGATAGAATGTGAGCAGGGAAGGGGCAGAGAGAGAGAGGGAGACACAGAATCGGAAACAGGCTCCAGGCTCTGAGCTGTCAGCACAGAGACTTCTTTTTTGACTCATGAATTATTTAGAAATGTATTGTTTATTTTCTAAATACCTGGGTATTTTCTATATGCTATTAATTTTTAATTTAATTTAATTATGGTCTGAAAGTGTGCTTTGTATGATTTATATTCTTGCAAAACTTTTGATGAGAATTATGATGCAATTATTATTCCTGTTTTTCTACAAGTAATGTGCCCCTCATAACCCTGGGATGCCTTCAAGATTTTCTCTTCATCTTTGATTTTCAGCAGTTTTCATATGATGTGGCTGAATGTGGTTTTATTTTATTATTTATCCTGCATGGTGTTTTCTTTTTGTGTGTGTAAGTTTATTTATTTTGAGAGAAAGAGAGCATGCACACACATGGTGGAGGAACAGAGAGAAAGGGAGAGAGAGAGAATCCCAATCAGGCTCCATGTGCTGTCAGTTCAGAGCTGGACACTGCACTTTAACTCATGGACCATGAGATCATTACCTAAGCTGACATCAAGAGTCAGATGCTTAACCGACTGAGCCACCCAGGTGCCCCTGCATGGTGTTTTATGAGCTTTTTGGATCTGTGTGTGACTGGTCTCTCATTAATTTTGGAAAATACTGGGTTCTTATTTGTTTAAATATTTTATGTCCTTTTCTTTATTCTTCTGTAATTTTAAATAAGTATTATGTTACACTGTTTAGTATTATCCCACAGATCTCACATGCTCTATTCTGAGATTTTTACTCTCTTTTAATTTTGTGTTTCAGTTTCCAAAACTTTTACTTACATTGTGTCAAGTTTATTAGTTCTTCCCCTGGCTATGCTGAATTTACTGATAAGCCCACTAAAAGCATTCTCCATTTTTGCTACTGTGTTTTTATTGCTACCATTTCCATATGACTCTTCTAATAGATTTCACCTCTCTGCTGTAATTATCTGTCTGACCTCAAATCTGTCTACCTTTCTCCTTAGAGACTTTTTAAAAAAATTTTAATATCTATTTATTTTTTTTGAGAGAGAGAGACAGAGTGTGATCAGGGGGCGGGGGGGGGGGTGGTCAGATAGAGAGGGAGACACACAATCTGAAGCAGGCTCCAGGCTCTGAGATGCCAACACAGAGCCCGATGTGAGGCTTGAGCCATGAACTGTGAGATCATGAACTGAGCTTTGGCTCAGTAAGTTGGCTCAGACGCTCAACTTACTGGGCCATCCAGGTGCTCCTCTCCTTAGAGATCTTAATATTTTAATCACTGTTGTTTTTTATTTTAAGAGACAGAGACAGAGCATGCTTGCACAAGGTGGGGAGGAGTGGAGGAAGGAGGAGAGAACATTTTAAGCAGGCTCTACACCCAGTACAGAGCCCAATGCAGGTCTCAACCTTACCAGTGTGAGATCATGCTTTATGCTGAAATCGAGAGTCAAATGTTTAACCAACTGAACCATCCAGGTGTCCCTAATCATTGTTATTTTTAATTCCTTCTGATAGTCCCAATATCTGTGTCAAACCTATGTTTGGCTCTAATGACTGTTGTCTACTGAAAATATGTAATATTTTATTATATTTTATGTATTTTTATATCTTTTTTTAATATTTTTCTCCAATTTTTATTTAAATTCCAGCTAGGTGACATAGTGCAATATTAGTTTCAGATGTGGAATTTAGCTATTCATCACTTACATACAACACTGGTGCTCATCATAAGTGCCCTCCTTAATACCTGTCAAGTCTTTAACCCATTCCACCCCCCGAACCTCCTCTCCAGTAACCGTCAGTTTGTTGTCTATAGTTAAGAGTCTGTTTCTTGATTTGCCTTTCTTTTTCCCTCCTATGTTCATCTGTTTTGTTTCTTAAGTACCACATATGAGTGAAACCGTATGGTATTTGTCTTTCTCTGACTGATGTATTTCACTTAGCATAATACTCTGTAGTTTCAACCACATCATTTCAAATGGCAGGATTTCATCCTTTTTTATGGCTGAAAATATTTTCATCCTTTTTTATTCCAACACACACACACACACACACACACACAAACATACACACACACCATATCTTTATCCATTCATTAGTTGATGGACATTTGGCTCTCTCCATAATTTGGCTATTGTTGATAATGCTGCTGTAAGCATCAGGGTGCTTGTATCCCTTCAAATTAGTATTTTTGTATCCTTTGGATAAATATCTACTAGTGCAATTGTTAGATCATAGGGTAGTTCTATTTTTGAAATTTTAAGAAACCTCCATACTTTTTTCCAGAGTGACTGCACCAGTTTGCATTCCCACCAACAGTGTAAAAGTGTTCCCCTTTTTCTGCATCTTTGCCAACACTTATTGTTTCCCATGTTGTTAATTTTAGCCATTCTATCTGGTGTGTGATGACATCTCATTGTAGTTTTGATTTGTATTTCCATGGTGATGAGTGATGTTAAGCATCATTTTCTGTGTCTGTTAGTTGCCTTCTTTGGAAAAAATATCTATTCATGTCTTCTGCCCATTTTTTAAACTGGATTATTTGTTTTTTGGGTGTTGAGCTTTATATGTTCTTTATATATTTTGGATACTTACTCTTTATCAGACATGTCTTTTGCAAATATCTTCTCCCATTCAGTGGGTTGCCTTTTGATTTGGTTGATTATTTCCTTCACCCTGTAGAAGCTTTTTATTTTGATAAAGTCCCAACTGTTTATTTTTGTTTTCATGTATATCTTGTTTTTGATTGTAAGCTGGACATACATAGAGCAATAGATATGACTAGACATAAATAGTATTTTTATACTTGTAAATGAACATGATTTTTCTAGACCTTTATTAGGTTTTGTTTTGCAAATGTACTAAGGAAATGGGCTAGGTATGAAGTTTGTTATTTCTATGATTATACTATTTGAGCCAAAAACATAAAATTGCTACATTCATACTGTGATTCCCGCCCCCCCCCCCGCTCTTTTTCTTTGCATCTTCATTTTGTGCTGCTTCCTAGAGAGTTTCTAGCTCTTGAGCTCTTCCAGATGTTTTCCATTGTTGTTTTTACTCCAGGCTTGTTAGCATGGTAGTAGGGGCTCAGGGAGGTGGTGTTTCCTGGTAACAAAAACGGTGAATTTTTAAAGGATTCTTTCAGATCTTCCTTGGGGACACCTAGTGGGGTTCTTAGAGGAAAACCTCATAAGACAGTGTGGGGTGGACTTCACACTCTGCTGGTAGCCCACACTCAGCATATAGCAATGTACTAAGTATTCTAATTTAATCTTCTTTCTGGCTTATATGGTATTGGAGTAGTGTCTGTCCCAGGTAAGCAAATGTTTAAGTTCTCTTTCTACCTGCAAGTACCTATCACTAAATTCTGTAGTTGAAGTTTCCCATGTGAGCTCTGTTTTCAGAAGCGTACCCAAAAAGTCAATAATTTGAAAATTTCCTAGCTTAATTTCTTATTTTATGAGAAGCAGTGATGCCACTTCCAGTTCTGTGCATCTTTGAGCTCAAACCTAAAGCCTTTAGAAAAATCTTTGTAACAGATAGTGCTGGATCAATTGGAAACTCACATGAAATGAAATTGGACCCTTAATCTCTATCGAACTTCACATGCTACCTTAACATATCACCTCTTTATTGTTTGGGTCTCCTGCAGACATCAATCTGTCCTGCCACTCTATATGGCCTTTTGAAGTTCTATTGGCTTCTTCTTACTCTGGGAATGTCTCTCTGCCTATTGTTGGTTTGATTTATTGCACATTGTTGCTCAGACTCAGCAAATGTCTCCAACCACTAGGCTACTGAAATCTTCTCACCTAGAAAGGATATGTCTTTCTCTGGAATTTAGTTTCTTTAAAATTCTTTGTATACACACATGTGTACCCACACATGTCTTTAAAAATGTGTGCTTAAAAAAAACTTATCCAGTTTGTGTCTTAGTTGGAGCAATTGTCACAATTTTCTGTCAAGACCTTCTAATTCTGAAACAGAAGTTGTGCAACTTCTAATAATTTAAATGGAATGTTCAGATATGAGGGGTAAAGCTCTCAGTTTTTCACCATTGAGCATGATGTTAGGTGTGGGTTATTCATATATGGCCTTTATTGTGTTGAGATATGTTCCCCCTAAACCTACTTTGTTGAGGATTTTTGTCATGAATGGTTATTGTACTTTATCAAATTCTTTTTATGCATCTATTGAAATTATTTTATTGTTTATATCTTTTCTCTTATTGATATGATGTATCACATTGGTTGATGTATGAATATCGAACCACATTTGCAACCCAGGAATAAATCCCACTTGATAGTGATGAAAGATCTTTTAATGTATTATTGGATTCAGTTTGTTAATATTTTGTTGAGGATGTTTTTGATCTTCATTCATCAGAGATATTGGCCTGCAATTCTCTTTTTTTTTGTAGTGTCTTTAGCTGGTTTGGGTATCAGGGTAATTCTGGCCTTGTAGAATTAATTTAGAAGTTTTTCTTCCTCTTCTATTTTTTTTTTCTTTTTTGGAATAGTTTGAGAAAAACAGAAATTAGCTCTACTTTAAATGTTTGGTAGAATTCATCTGTGAAGCCATCTGGTAATAGACTTTTGTTTGTTGGGAGTTTTTTGGTTAGTAATTCAATTTCATTGCTGGTAATCAGTCTGCTCAAGTTTTCTATTTTTTCCTATTTGAGTTTTGGTAGTTTATATGCTTCTATATATGGAATTTATCCATTTCTTCTAGATTGTCCAATTTTTTGGCATATAATTTATCATAATATTCTCTTACAATCCTTTGTATTTCTGTGGTATTGGTTGTTATTTCTTCTAGTTGATTTCTGATTTTGTTTATTTGAGTTCTCTTTCTCTAATGAATCTGGCTAATGGTTTATCAATTTTGTTGATCTTTTCAAAGAAACAGCTCCTCTCTTCATTGATTTGTTAAAAAATCTTCTTATTATTTATTTTTATATACTTATTTATTTTGAAATGAGAAAATACCTTATTTTTATTTTTTTAATTTTTATTTAAATTCAAGTTAGTTAAAATACACTGCAATATTGGTTTCAGAAGTAGAATTCAATGATTCACCATTACATACAACACCCAGTGCTCATCATAACAAGTGCTCTCCTTAATACCCATTACCTTTCTAACACATCCCCCTTCCACCTCCTTCCATCAACCCTCAGTTTGTTCTCTGTTAAGAGTCTCTTGTGGTTTGTTTCCTTCTCTTTTCTCCACTTCCCATATATTCATCTGTTTTGTTCGTTAAATTCCACAATGAGTGAAATCATATGGTATTTTTCTTTCTCTGAACTGACTTACTTTGCTTAGCATAATACACTCTATCTCCATCCATGTCATTGCAAATGGCAAGATTTCATTTTTTGATGGATGAGTAATATTCTATTGTATATATTTATCACATCTTTTTTTATCTGTTCATCAATTGATGGACATTTGGACTCTCTCCATAGTTTGGCTGTTGTTGATAATGCTGCTATAAACATTGGGGTGCACATATGCCTTCAAATTAGTATTTTTGTATCCTTTGGGTAAATACTTAGTAGCACAATTGCTGGGTCATATGGTAATTGTATTTTTAACAGGTAGAGGAACCTTCATACTGTTTTCCAGAGTGATTGCACCAGTTTGCATTATCATCAACAGTACAAGAATGTTCCCCTTTCTCCACATCTTCACCAACACCTGATGTTTCTTGTGTTGTCAATTTTAGCCGTTCTGACAGGTGTGAGGTGGTATCTCATTATGGTTTTAATTTGTATTTCCCTTATGATAAATGATGTTGAGCATCTTTTCATGAGTCTGGTAGCTATCTGGATGTCTTCTTTGGAAAAGTGTTTATTCATGTCTTCTGCCCATTTTAACTAGATTATTTGTTTTTGGGTGTTGAGTTTGATAACTTCTTTATAAATTTTGGATACTACCCTTTATCTGATATGTCATTTGTAAATATCTTCTCTTATTCCATAGACTTCCTTTTAGTTTTGTTAATTGTTTCTTTCATTGTGTAGAAGCTTTTATCATGATGAAGTCCCAATAGTTCATTTTTGCTTTTGTTTCCTTTGCCTCTGGTGATGTGTCTAGTAAGAAGTTCCTCCAGTCAAAGTCAAAGAGGTTGCTGACTGTGTTCTCTTCTAGGATTTTGATGGTTTCCTGTCTCACATTTAGGTCTTTCATCCATTTTGAATTTATTTTTGTGTATGGTGTAAGAAAGTGGCCCAGCTTCATTCTTTTTAATGTTGCTGTCCAGTTTTCCCAACACCATTTGTTGGAAAGACTGTCTTTTTTCATTGGCTATTCTTTCCTGCATTGTTGAAGATTAGTCTACCATATAGTTGTGGGTCCATTTCTGGGTTTTCTATTGATCTCTGTGTTCCATTGATCTATGCTTCTGTTTCCGTGCCAGTACCATACTGTCTTCATAACTACAGCTTTGCAATATAGCTTGAAATCTGGAATCATGATGCCTCTAGCTTTGCTTTTCCTTTTCAGAATTGCTTTGGCTATTCGAGGTCTTTTGTGATTCCATACATATTTTAGGATTGTTTGTTCTAGCTCTGTGAAAAAAATGCTGGTGATATTTTGGTAAGGGTTGCATTAAATGTGTAGATTGCTTTGGATAGTATAGACATTTTAGCAGTGTTTGTTTGTTCTTCCAATACATGAGCATGGAATGTTTTTCCATTTCTTTTTGTCCACTTCAATTTCTTTCATACGTGTTTGTAGTTTTCAGAGCACAGATCTTTTACCTCTCTGGTTAGTTTTATTTCTAGGTATCTTATTGTTTTTGGTGCAATTGCAAATGGGATCTATTCCTTGATTTGTTTTTCTGCTGCTTCATTATTGGTGTAGAAAAATGCAACAGATTTACATATGTTGATTTTTTTTATCCTTTGACTTTGCTAAATCCATGTATTAATTTTATCAATTGTTTTGGTTGAGTCCTTCGGGTTTTCTACCTAGAGTATCATGTCATCTGTGAAAAGTAAAGTTTGCATACAACACCCAGTACTCATCCCAAAAGGTGCCCTCCTCAATACCCATCACCCACCCTCCCCTCCCTCCCACCCCCCATCAACCCTCAGTTTGTTCTCAGTTTTTAACAGTCTCTTATGCTTTGGCTCTCTCCCACTCTAACCTCTTTTCTTTTTTTTTTTTTTCCTTCCCCTCCCCCGTGGGTTCCTGTTAAGTTTCTCAGGATCCACATAAGAGTGAAACCATATGGTATCTGTCTTTCTCTGTATGGCTTATTTCACTTAGCATTACACTCTCCAGTTCCATCCACGTTGCTACAAAAGGCCATATTTCATTTTTTCTCATTGCCACGTAGTATTCCATTGTGTATATATACCACAATTTCTTTATCCATTCATCAGTTGATGGACATTTAGGCTCTTTCCATAATTTGGCTATTGTTGAGAGTGCTGCTATGAACATTGGGGATGAGCACTGGGTGTTGTATGGAAACCAATTTGTCAATAAATTTCATATATATATATATATATATAAAAATAAAAAAAATAAAAAATAAAAAAAAATAAAAAAAAATAATAAAAATAAAAAATAAAATCACAAGCTATCGGAAATGACCAAGATGTCTATACATAGATGGATGTATTTAAGAAGTATTTATTTATTAGTGATATTAGCCCTTCTTCTGAGGCTCATGCACCTGTAGTGATGGAATAAACTACAGGACATCCACACAGTGGAGGAGCACTGTGCAGGTGTAAAAAAAAAAAAAAAAAAAAAAAAAGAAAAGTAAAGTTTGACTTCTTTCTTGCTGATACAGATGACTTTTATTTTGTTTTGTTGTTGTCTGATTGCTGAAGCTAAGACTTCCAGTACTATGTTAAATAGTAATAATGATAGTGACATCTCTGTCTTGTCCTGACCATAGAGGAAATGCTTTCAGTTTTTTCCCCATTGAGGATGATATTAGCTGTACATCTTTTGTATATGGGCTTTATGATGTTGAGGTGTGTTCCATCTATACCTACTTTGTTGAGAGTTTTCATCAAGAATGGGTGCTATATTTTGTCAAGTGCTTTTTCTGCATCTATTGATAGGGTCATATGGTTCTTATCCTTTTTTTAATTAATATGGTGTATCGCATTTCATTGATTTGTGAATATTGAACCAGCCCTGTAGCCCAGGAATAAATCCCACTTGATCATGGTGAATAATTTTTAAATGTACTATTCAATTTGATTTGCAATTATCTTGTTGAGAATTTTTACATCCTCTTCATCAAGGATATTGGCCTGTAATTTTTTCTTATTAGTGGGGTCTTTGTCTGGTTTTGGAATGAAGGTAATGCTGGCCTTGAGTTTATAAGTTTTCTTCCATTTATATTGTTTGGAGCAGTTTGAGAAGAATAGGTATTAAATGTTCTTTAAATGTCTGGTAGAATTCTCCTAGGGAAACATTTGACCCTAGACTTTTGTTGGGAGATTTTTTATTACTGATCCCATTTCTTTGCTAGCTATGAGTCTGTTCAATTTATTTCATTCTGCTTCAGTTTTGTTAGTTTATATGTGTCTAGGAATGTGTCCATTTCATCCAGATTCTCCAGTTTATTGGCATATAATTTTTATAACATTGATTTGTTGTATTGTTTTTTAAATTTTCATTTATTTTTGAGAGAGAGAGAGACAGAGCACGAGCAGGGGAGGAACACAGAGAGAGGGAGACACACAATTCGAAGCAGGCTCCAGATTCTGAACTGTCAGCACAGAGCCTGACACGGGGCTCAAACTCACAGACTGTGAGGTCACCAACTGAGCCACCTAGGCACCCCTGTTGTATTGTTTTTTAAAGATTCCATATCATTTATTTCTACTCTAATATTTATAATTTCCTTCCTTCTACTGGCTCTGGGTTTTGGTTAGTGTTCTTTTTCCAGATTTTTTTAGGTGTAAAGTTAGGTTTTTTATTTGAGTTTTTTTTTTGCTTCTCAAAGTAGGCCTGTTTGCTATAAGCTTCCCTCTTAGAATCACTTTTGCTTTATCCCGAAGATGTTGGAACATTGTGTTTTTTAAATTTTTATTTACATTCCAGTTATCTAACATACAGTGTAATATTAGTTTCAAGTATACAACTTAGTGATTCAACACTTAAATATAACACCCAGTGCTCATCACAAGTGCATTCCTTAATCTCCATCACCTATTTAAACCATCTTCTCACTTATCTTCCCTCTTGTAACCATCAGTTTGTTCACTATAGTTAAGAGTCTGTTTCTTGGTTTTCCTCTCTTTTTCTCCCCCTACAATCAATTGTTTTGTTTCTTAAATTCCACATATGAGTGCAGTCATATAGTATTTGGCTTTCTCTGACTGACTTGTTTAACTCAACACCCAAAAACAAATAATCCAGTGAAAATATAGGCAGAAGGTGTGAACAGGCAATTCTATAAAGAAGACATACAGATGGCCAAAATACACAAAAAGATTCTCAGCACTCTTAAATACAGAGAACAGAGGGTTGCTGGTGGGGTGTTGGGTGGAGGGATGGGCTAATTGGGTGTGGGGCATTAAGGAGGACACTTGTTAGGATGAGCACTGGGTGTTATATGTGATGAATCATGAAATTCTATTCCTGAAATCATTATTACACTATATATTAACTAACTTAGATTTAAATAAAAAAAAATAGAAAGAGAAAAACCACTGATATGGGCAAAGTTGATAAAAGTAAAAAAAAAAGAGAAGAAAAGATTCTCAGTATCACTCATCATCAGGGAACTACAAATCAAAACTATAATGAGAAATCACCTCATATGAGTCAGAATAGTTAAATTAACAACACAGGAAACAATAGGTATTGGTGAAAATGCAGAGAAAGGGGAACCCTCTTACACTATTGGTGGGAATTCAAATTCCAGAATGGTGTAGTTACTCTGGAAAACAGAATGGAGGTTTCTCAAAAAGTTACAAATAAAACTACCTTACAATCCAGCAATTGCAATGCTAGATGTTTGCCCAAAGAATACAAAACACTGTTTAGAATGAATACATACGTCCTGCTGTTTATATTAGCATTATCAACAATAACCAAATTGTGGAAAAAGCCCAAATGTCCATTCACCAATGAATAGATAAAAGTGTGGTATGTATATGCAATGGAATATTACTCAGCCATAAAAAAAACATGAAATCTTGCCATTTATAACAACGTGGATGGAGCTAGAGAGTACTATGCTAAGCAAAATGGACCACTCTATTTTTATTTTCACTTGTCTCCATGTACTCATTGATTTCCTCTTTGATTTATTGGTTAACCTATTAATTATTTAGTAGCATGTCATTTAACCTCCACTTTTTTCTGCTCTTTCCAGGTTTTTTTCTTGTGGTTGATTTCCAGTTTCATAGCATTGTGGTCAGAAAAAAATTCATGGTATGATTTTGATCGTTTTGAATTTGATGAGACTTTATTGTGGCCTAAAATGTGATCTCTTCTGTATAGCAAAGGAAAACAGTCAATAAACCTAAAAGAAAACCTAATGATTGGGAGAAGATATTTGCAAATGTCATATCCAATAAAGGGTTGGTATCCAAAATATATAAAGAGCTGATTCAGCTCAACACCCAAAACACAACCCAATTAAAAATGGGCAGACATGATGAACAGACATTTGTCCAAAGAAGACATATAGGTGGCCAACACACACATGAAAAGATGGTCAACATCACTCATCATCAGGGAAATGCAGATCAAAACTACAATGAAATATCACATCACACTTTTCAGAATGGCCAAACACAAGAAGCAACACGTATTTGCCAAGATATGGGGAAAAAAAGAACCATTGTGACATGTTGGTAGGAATATAAAACTGGGCAACCACTATGGAAAATAGTATGGCATTTTCTCAAAAAAATTTAAGAGAACTCCCTATGACCCAGTAACTGCACTACTGGGTATTTATTCAAAGAATATGAAAACACTAACTTGAAAGAATATATGCACCCCTATGTTCATTGCAGCTTTATTTATAATAGCCAAATTTTTTTCAAAATGTTGCAATTTTATTTATTTATTTTAACTTATTTATTTAAATTCAAGTTAGTTAACATACAATTTAGTATTGGTTTCAGGAGTAGAACCCAGTGATTCATCACTTACATATAACACCCAGTGCTCATCCCAACAAGTGCCCTCCTTAATGCCCATCATCCATTTGGCCCATCCTCCACCCCATCTCCCCTCCAGCAATGCTCAGTCTGTTCTCTGTATTTAAGTCTCTTATGGTTCCTCCCTAGCAGTATCAACAATAAGAGCCAAAATGTCCATCAACTGATGAATGGATAAAAAAGATGTAGTATACATACATACACACACACACACACACACACACACACAATGGAATACTACTCAGTGATCAAAAAGAATGAAATCTTGCCATTTGCAACAACATAGATGGAACTAGAGTGCACTATGGTAAATGAAATAAGCCAGTTGAGAAAGAAATATAATATGATTTCACACATATATGGAATTTAAAAAACACAACAGATGAATGTAGGAGAAGAAAAGGAAAAATAAGATACAATAGTCAATTTATGGAAGCAGCCCAAGTGTCCATCAATAGGTAAATGGATAAAGAAAAAATGATGGAATATTACTCTACCTCAAAAAAGAATGAAATCTTGCCATTTGCAACATGGATGAATCTGTGGAGTAAAATGGTAAACAAAATACATCAGTCTGAGAAAGACAAATATTATATGATTTCACTCATATGTGGAATTTAAGAAACAAAATAAATGAACAAAAGGGAAAAAAGAGACAAACTAAAAAATGTACTTTTAACCATAGAGAAGAAAAGAGGGTTACCAGAAGGGAGGTGGGTAGGGGGATAGGTGTAATAGGTGATGGGGATTAAGAATGCACTTATCATGATGAGAACTGAGTTATGTATAAAGTTGCTGAATCATTATTTTGTATGCCTGAAACAAATATAACATGGTATGTTAACTATATTGGAATTAAAATTAGAAACTTAATTAAAAATTCACTAAAAATAAGAAAACTGGAAAAAACACAAACTTGTGAAGGCTAAAACCACATGATACTAAACAATGGGTCAATGAAGCAGCCATAGAAGAAATTTTAAAAAAGTATTTTTTCTGATAAAGATTACCTCCAAAATTCTACAACAAACATGACTAATGGTGAATTACTGAAAGTATCCTTTCTGAGACTTAGAATGTTGGGAATGGTGCAACAATGGCCATTATCTCCATTTTTTTAAAACAATATACTTCCTAGCCAGTGAGGTGAGACAAAAAAATAATAATAAATTGAATTGCAATGGAAGGAATTAAAAAGTCTTTATAAATGATATAATTATGTACATATAAAGTTCAAAGTAATATATAAGTAATTTTACTGAGAAAAGTTTATTTGGGGTAGAAAAAAGCTGTAGGTTCTGCAGAGGGAGGGAACCCTGATCACTGAGAGAGGAATGAGAGAGAAAGAGAGAGAGAATGAAAAAAGGGTGAAAACCCATGCTGGGAATTGCACAAGAAAACTCTTCCCTGAAACTAATGACTGGGAAAAGGAGAGGGGTTAAATACTACGAGTTTTTTTGTAAGCAGCAGAGTGCAAAGTCTGAGGTTTTAGAGGTCGGCGCCTTCAACAGGGCCTCACCTGGTCCACTCAGCGGTGCTCTGGTGGGGAAGGAGGGCCAACACTCGGGAGTAGGCAGAATGGTCTGAGCATAGTTTGGGTCACACAGGGAGACACAGTTCCCCTTCCTGGCGAGCATTTGGGAGGGTGAACTGCCTCTCTGGAGACTAAAGACCGTCTGGGCACCATTAAGCTGCCCTGTTCACTAGCATAGGCACAAAGGCATTGGCTAAGGGCAGGGAGCCTTGGTGCCAGCTTTTTACTATGCTTTGCCATAAACTCTGAACCACTGTGTGGTCGCATGACCATTTTCTGGAATAAACCGGCACTAAGCCACAGTGCAGAGAGACCCTCTCCCAGAAGATCAGAGCAGTTCCATGCCATGGGGGACTCTGAAGTTTAAAGTTTTGAAACCCAGCCAAGCCTGAGATAAACATGGGAGTGCTGTGCTGCCTGGCAGGCAGAATGCTCAGACACAGACAGGAAGGCAGGGATCTGATGGAGGCTGGGGACACAGGAGGGGTTATTGCTCTCCTGTGAGGGATTCTTTTTTTAAAAAAAAATTTTTTAATGTTTTATTTATTTTTGAGACAGAGAGACAGAGCATGAGCAGGGGAAGGGCAGAGAGAGAGCGAGACACAGAATCTGAAGCAGGCTCCAGGCTCTGAGCTGTCAGCACAGAGCCCAATGCGGGGCTGGAACCCACGAACCGCGAGATCATGACCTGTGCTGAAGTTGGATGCCCAACTGACTGAGCCACCCAGGCACCCCACTCCTGTGAGGGCTTCTTTAGGAGTGGTGGGTGAAGCTCCCCACTCCAGAGACCAGAGAGTAGAGTGACCTCATATAACTCCCACTCCCACCCATCAACACTGACTTCAGTGAACAAAACAGTGCCACCAAGTGGAGGCCAGAGCCACTCACAAATTCCTGCCACCCTGCACCTCTCAGGCGCATCTCCATTAGGACAAGTCCACCTGAGAATCAGCACAGCAGGTCCAACCCCCGGAAGACCAGCAGAAACCCCTCACCCACACCAAGTCTACTGATCATAGAGTGCTGCAAAGAGTCAACTCTGGGGGAAACAGGATCTAGGTTCCTTTGGTTTGGTTTGGTTTGGTTTGGTTGGGTACAGAGAAGGCATTTCTTAATTATTATTATTATTATCATTATTATTATTATTTGGATCAAGCTTATCTTAAGCAGACAAAAACACACCTGGGGTTTAGCTTCTTATATTTATTTATATTTTTTTGGACCTCCAAAATGACAAGATGTAAGAATTCACCTCAAAAGAAAGAACAAGAAGAAATGATGGCTGGGGATTTAATCAATACAGATATAAGTAAGATGTCTGAACTAGAATTAAAAACAACAAGTATAAGTATACTAGCTGGGATTTAAAGAGGCATAGAAGACAATAGAGAATCCCATACTTCAGAGATAAAAGAACTAAAAACTAATCAAGCCAAAATTTAAAATGCTATAACCACAATGCAAACCCTAATGGATGCCATGACAATGAGAATGCAGGAAGCAGAGGAAGCAATTAGTGATATAGAAGATAAAGTTATGGAAAATAATGAAACTGAAAAGTAGAGGTAAATAAAGGCATTAGATCTTGTGTACAGACAGGGAACTGAGTGACTCTTTAAAGTATAATAACATTCATATCATAGCGATCCCAGAAGTAGAGAAAGAAAAACGGTCAGAAGGTTTGCTTAAGCAAATTATAGCTAAAAACTTCTCTAATCTGGGGAAGGAAACAGACATCAAAATCCCGGAAGCACAGAGAACTCCCATTAAATTTAACAAGACTTGGCCATCATTAAATCATATCATAGTCACAAAATGCACAGACAAGGAATGAATCCTAAAGCAGCAAGGGAAAAAAGTCCTAAACCTAAAAGGGAAGATAGATCAGATTTGCAGGTCTGTCCACAGAAATGTGGCAAGCCAGAGGGGAGTGGCATGATGTATTTAGTATGCTGAATGGGAAAAATGTGCAGCCAAGAGTACTTTATTCAGCAAGGCTGTCATTCAGAATAGGACAGATAATGAGTTCCCAAGACAAAAACTAAAGGAGTTCATGACCACTAAACCAGCCCTACAAGATTAAAGAGGATTCATTGAGTGGGGGGAAAAAGACCAAAAGCAGCAAAGACTAGAAAGGACAGAGAGCATCACCAGAAACACCAACTTTACAGGTAACACAAAGGCACTGTATTCATATATATCGATAATCACTCTGAATGTAAATAGACTAAATGCTCCAATCAAAAGGCATAGGGTATCAGAATGGATAAACAAACAGGACCCCTGCATTGTCTAAGTGGTTCAGTCAGTTAAGTGTCTACTTCTTGATTTCAGCTCAGGTCATGATCTCCTGGTTCATGACATCAAGCCCTGTGTCAGAGCTGACAGTGCAGAGCCTTCTTGGGATTCTCTGTCTCCCTCTCTCTTAGCCCCCCTACCATTCATGTTCTCTCAAAATAAATGAATAAACACTTTAAAATACTGACAGTGCAAAGCCTTCTTGGGATTCTCTATCTCCCTCTCTCTTTTCCCCCTTCCTACTGATGTTCTCTCAAAATAAATAAATATTTTTTAAAATATAAAATAATTATCCTTATAAAAAAAGACCCATCTATATGCTGCCTATAAGAGTTTAATTTTACTTATTTATTATTTTTTAATATTTGTTTATTTTTTGAGAGAGAGAGGGAGAGAGAGTGCAAGCAGGGGAGGGGCAGAGAGAGATAGGGAGACACAGAATTTGAAGCAGGCTCCAGGCTCTGAGCTGTCAGCACAGAGCCCAATGCAGGGCTCGAGGTCACAGACCGCAAAATCATGACCTGAGCTGAATGAAGTTGGACACTTAACTGACTGAGCCACCCAGGCACCCCTACAACAGACTAATTTTAAGCCTAAACACCCCTGCAAGTTGAAAGTGAGGCGATGGAGAACTATCTATTATGCTAATGGACATCAAAAGAAAGCCAGAGTAGCCATACTTATATCAGACAAACTAGATTTTAAAACAAAGACTATAACAAGAGATGAAGAAAGGCATTATATCATAATTAAAGGGTTAGACCCAGATCTAACAACTGTAAATATTTATACCCCGAAATTGGAAGCACCTAAATAAATTAATCAATTAATAACAGACATAAGGAAACTCATTGATAATAGGGGACTTTAGCACCCCACTTAGAGCAATGGACAGATCATCTAAGGAGAAAATCAACAAAGAAACAATGGCTTTTAATGACATACTGGACCAGATGGACCTAACAGATATATTCATAATATTTCATCCTAAAGTAACAGAATATACGTTCTTTTTGAGTGCACATGGAGCATTCTCCAGAATAGATCACATACTAGGTCACAAATCAGCCCTCAACAAGTACAAAAAGATCGAGATCATAACATATATATATATATATATGAGCAAATGGAGGAGAGGGGCAGAAGGAGAAAGAGAGGGAGAGAGAGAGAGAGAGAGAGAGAGAGAGAGAGAGAATCTTAGGCTCCATGCTTAGTTCAGAGCCCCACACAGGGCTTGATGTCATGACCCTGGGATCATGACCTGAGCTGAAATCAAGAGACGGACACTCAACCAACTGAGCCACCCAGGTGCCCCAGTGTTCTTGTTCTAAACTGGTCCCATGGTAAGCTACCTGTCCTCATTTAGGCCTCATTTTATCTCTCAACACTTTGTCCTTGGCATTTATTTTTTTATTTATTTAAACATTTTTGAGTATAATTGACACACAATGTTACATTAGTTTCAAGTATTTGACAAGTTTACACATTATGCCATACTTATTACAAATGCAGCTACCATTGATCACCATAAAATGCTATTAAATATCATTGGCTATTTTACTTATGCTGTGCCTTTTATTTCAATAACTTATTCATTCCATAACTGGAAGCCTATATCTCCCACTCCCCTTCACCCATTTTGCCCATCCCTGTACCCTCTCCCCTCTGGCAACCATCAGTTTGTTCTTTGTATTTATAGGTCTGATTCTGCTTTTTGTTTATTCATTTGTGTTCTTGTTTTTGATTCCACATATGAGTAAAATCATATTTGACAAACATATTTGTTTTCTTCAGCCTGAATTATTTCACTTAGCATAATACCTTCTAGGTCCATCCATGTTCATCCTTTTTATGGGTGTGTAATATTCCATTCTGTATGTATGTATACATATGTATATATATGTGTATATGTATATATATGCATATCTATCTATCATCTATCTATCCATCTATTAACTATTTATCTACCTACTACTTCTTCCTTATCCATTCATCTATTGATGGACACTTAATTTGTTTCCGTATTTTGGCTATTGTAAATAATGCTGCAATAAAGATACGGTTGCATAAATCTTTTTGAATTTTTTTTGTTTTTGTTGGGTAAATATCTAGTAGTGGAATTATTGGATCATATGGTATTTCTATTTTTTAAAGTTTTAATTTTAATTACAGTTAGTTAACATATAGTGTTATGTTAGGTTCAGGTGTGCACTATAGTGATTCAGCACTTCCATACATTACCTGGTGCTCATCACAATAACTACACTCCTTAATCCCCATCACCTATTTAACACATCCCCCCCGTCCTCCCCTCTCTGGTAACCATCAGTTCTCTATAATTAAGAGTCTGTTTCTTGATTTTTCCCTCGCTCTCATTTTTTCCTTTTGCTTGTTTGTTTTGTGTGTTAAATTCCATATATGAGTGAAATCCAATGGAATTTGTCTTTCTCTAACTGACTTATTTTGCTTAATGCTATACTCTATTTCCACCCATGTCATGGCAAATGTCAAGATTTCATATCTCTGATGGCTAAATAATATTCCATTGTATACATATACCACATCTTTTTTATTTAAATGTTAGTTAACATACAGTGCAATATTGGTTTCAGGAGTAGAATTCAGTGATTCATCACTTACACACAATACCCAGTGCTCATCACAAGTTCCTTCTTTAATACCCATCTAGGCCATCTCCCACCTACCTACCTCCATCAAGCCTCAGTTTTTTCTCTGTCATTAGGGGTCTCTTGTATACCACACCCTCTTTATGCATTCATCAATCAATAGTAACTTGGGCTGCTTCCATAATTTGGCTATTGTAAGTAATGCTGCTATAAACATAGGGGTGTATGTATACCTTTGAATTAGTGTTCTTGTATTCCTTGTGTAAATACCCAGTAGTGTGATTGCTGGATCATAAACTAATTCTATTTTTAATTTTTTGAGGAACCTCCATACTTTTTTCCACAGTGGCTGCACAAATTTACATTCCTACCAATAGTGCACAGGGTTCCTTTTTCTCCACATTCTCAGCACTTTTTAGTTCTTATCTTTTTGGTTCTAGCCATTCTGACAGGTGTAAGATAATATTTCATTGTGATTTTATTCGCATTTCCCTGATTATTAGTGATATTGAATATCTTTTTCATGTGTCTATTGGCCATCTATATGTATTCTTTGGGAAAACTATTCAGATCTTCTGCCCAGTTTTTAATTAGATTGTTTGAAGTTTTTTGGTGTTGAGTTGTATAATTTCTTTATATATTTTGGATATTAACCTTTTATTTAATATATCATTTGCAAATATATTCTCCCATTTAGTAGGTTGCCTTTTCGTTTTTTGGATGGTTTTCTTTGCAGTGCAAAAAAACATTTTATTTGGATATAGACATTTAGACTACCCAAATTGGGAACACATCCCATGGTTGACTCAGTGGCTTCTCATATTTCTCACTTAAAATTGGATATTTCAGGTCATCTTCAGTAACTATTCCCAAATATCAAACTAATTATTTTTATTTCTTTGTACCCAACGTCTTTATCTCACATTTTACAATTGCCTTGACAAAAACAACACATATTACTACTGATATTTTAGAAATAACTCTCAATTATCACTAAGTTTTGTACTTTAAAATTTCTTCTTTCTTACTTACAGGTAGCCCAGATATTCTACAGAATCACTACCAATTACCATTATATACTGTTTCCTTTGCACAAAACCTCACACTCACAGGCCCGTGTCAATTGTTAATATATGTGGAGTCAAAATAGATGTTTTTCTTTGGTGATCGGTTTCCATCCAAGTATTAACCAGACCCAACCCTGCTTAGCTTCTGATATCAGATGAGATTAGGTGCTTTCAGGGTGCTATGGCCATAGACTGGTGATCAGTTTCCAAATATGCCTCTACATGAGCAAGTGGAGTCTATTCTATAGTCTCTATTATCCATCCTAATGTGCTTGTTCTATAGCTTTTTCTCCACTACTGGAAAATAAGTTCTCTGTTTTCATAGGCTCTGGTGAAGTAGCATTCCTAGGTGTCCCAAAATAAATACACTACTGAGATCACACCCATAGCACATGGTGCCATCACTCAAACTGAGCCCTAGTGGAATGATCATAAACTACTCCCTAATACATGCTCAGGAAAAGAAAATAGAGGACCTCATGGCAAAGCTAAGATAGATGAAATAAAGTGGTTTCAGGATAGGAAACACTTTTCCATTTGACTTCATTTGAATACCAATACTCAGCTAAAAGAGTCTGCATTGACCTTTGTTAAAAATATTCATTCATAATGAATTACAACATAAGTTGAGAAACATTAATAACATATTTTAGCTTAAAAAACTTATATTAGTGCTTAATGGCCATTGTTGATAATATTTATATGTATGAGGGGAATAATATTTTCATGACTCCTGAATATAAATTCCCTATTTAGTAGATATATTTTTACCTAACAAATTAAAAATACCAGTATGAGTATTTTGCCAAGAGAAAGGATTAGATAGCACCCCAGTGTCCCAGAAAGGGGCAAAGATACCTCATCCTGAAATATTCAAAATATTTCCAAGAGAAACATTTAAGTAATAATAAATGCAGAACTCTATGTCATTCTTTACATGTGAGAGGAGGAATCCACCACTCTTTTCTGTTCCCTACAGTATTGTTATAAGGAATTTTATAGGGGTGCCTGGGTGGCTCAGTTGGTTAAGCGTCTAACTCTTGATCTTGGCTCAGATCATGATCTCATAGTTCATGAGTTTGAGCCCTGCATCAGGCTCTGTGCTGACAGCATGTAGTATGCTTGTAATTCTCTCTCCATCTCTCTCTTTCCCTACCCCACTCATGCTTACTCTCTCTCTCTCTCTCTCTCTCTCTCTCTCAAAATAAATAAATAAACTTAAAAATTAAAGAAAAAGAATTTTATGAAAACACACCTCTATTGAAATTATTTCAACCATCACCTTCAGGATACAATTAAAACCCTTAGGCATGTGACATTTAAAGACTTTTTATGTTTGTATCAACCTACTTTAACAGGCCCAACTTTCACAATATTCCCCTGTGATTTACCATGGCTCCTTACCTGGCACCCACAGCATCAAAGGATTCCCTGTTCTTTCCCAAGTCACTAATGTATTCTACTCAGAAGGTACTGGACTGTGTCTTATTTTTGGTGACTTGGTCTGTCTTCCTTGCAGCCATTACAGTTTGATGGTTGCCTTGTCCTAATTTGTCAGTATTCTCTGATTGTTCATCCTGGAACCTGTGAAGAAAAATGGTTCTGTCCTTGAGTCAGAAAGAAACAAAGCCCTTTGATTCAGTGGTGTGGCTATGGGTAGGGTTAAAGGTTGAGCACTAGACATTTCCTTTCTTCTATGTTTTCAGAAATATTATGTCTGTGACATCTAAACATTCTGCCTTGAGAAAACTGGATACACTCCAATCATGGAGGAACTTATCATGAACTTTCCAAACAGAATGTCTCTTCAGTTTGCTCATGTTCTTCTAATGAGAATTTCCCTGGTTCTGTGGGGTTGATGCTGTGTTTCAAATTTTTCACATTTTCTTTGGGGCTACTCAATCCTTTGCCAAAGGTGTTGGGGTATAAAGATTATGTCAAGGGGTTAGGCAGAAGATGGCAGTTCCTTGTAGAACAATGTGTGTAATGAGAAAGAGAAGAGTCCACTTTCTCATTCCTTTCCCTCTCCATGCCCACTGCCTCCTGGATAATCTAAGATACTTTCTTATCTCTTAGAACATGATTTTATAGCATTCCCCAAATGATACTGCTGCTTTAGTTTTCTTTTTGTACTATTTCCAGAACAGAAGATTGACTGATACTGAATTTAGTTTCTGAGGTCATCATGAATAATTAACCACCCCCCAAATAAACCAAAGGAGGCTATAACAATTCTGTAATGTTCATGTGGGCTGCAGGTGGACAACCTGACCCAGGTTGGTGATCAGATCATGGCTGAGAGTTCTACAAGCCTTCTTAAACTGCAACCCATCTCATTCTGGAAGAGCAGCCTGTCTTTGCCATTGCCAAGGTCAGTGGCCTTTGATGCAACCAGATTGATATTAATGTCCAGTAAGTCTTTTGAGGTGTTTAATTTTTCATGATCAGTACTTACTAAGCCATCCGTGGTCAGGGATAAGGTTACATGCTTAGTTCCAGTTTATGGGCCATGCAAGGTACACAGGGAACCTCACAACTTAAGCAGGGCAATTCTTTGCAATATTAACTGACTTTTCCTTTCATGTTTTTTTTGTACTCCTCTGTATTTGCACTACAAAAGCAGTTGGTCAGCCAACCATTCACTGTCTCAAGGGAAGCAGAAAAGATAAATACTCTTGCCCTTCCTCACATTAGAGGGTTGACTATGAGCCAACAAAGCCTCATCATAGCCCCTTCCTTAGCACAATCACACTCTATAGACTCAAAGATTGCTTCCCCTACATCAGAGATTAAATAACCTTTTCATGGGAGAGAATGGAACAGAATTTTTAGATCTCATATAGTTTCTAAATCTGTCTTCTTCAAAAAGCAACATAAACATGTCTCAAGTCCACTTGCACATTCAGTTCTTGCCTTTCAATAGAATGGTGACTTATATTTGGAAAATTATTTATACTAGCTCATCCAACTGGCCCTGACACACACTTACAGTATAAATAACTATAAAACTGTACAAAATTAATTAGGAGAATGTTTGGAGGTACTGGACAGCAAAAGGTGCAGAACTGCAATCCTTGAAAGAAGGAAATCTATGGGATGAGACACTGTTTTCAATAGCATGCTGCCCAGTTCCAGATGGTGGCACAAGGAGTTGAAACCTAAATGTACACAGATGCTTTGGTGAGTTGAGGAGATTGAGGTTTGCAGCTGCTGAAGCACTTCAAATTTTCAGGCCTTATCTGGAGAGGGGGGAAACACTTCTTGTCCTAAGCTGAGGGCAAGACTCCATGAAGCCTATGATGGAACAGGTGATATTGGGTAGAATACAGAGACATTGCTGAACATTTGTGGGTATTCAGTTAAGATGACTGATAGGCCAGGCATTAAGGATAAAATACTCCATATTAGAACTAAGTTCAAAACTGACACCAACCCACATAGAGAATGAAACAAAGTCTGACAGACCCAAAGGATCCAATAGTAACTTAGCTTAGCTGCCAGAACAAAACTGAAAAACCTTTATAGAATATGACCAAGTCCAAATTTTAAGCAATGTATTATTCACAGTGCTATGTACAAAAATTTCATACCAAGAAGCAGGAAAGAGTGAACAAAAATTATAAAAAACAGCAATTAATAGAAACGGATCTCAAGATGTGTAAGCCGTTGGAATTAACAGAAAAACTGAAAAAAATTCCCCAGTCCCCTCCTTTCCTGCCCTCACTACCACATCTATCCCCATTGATCCGTGTGAATCTATGAGGTTTCTGTAATAACTTGCTCAAAATCACACAGCCAGTGCTGGAGCCAGGATTCAAACTGAGAGATTTTTCCCCTGCTATACTGTGAGGTAAGTTTACTGATTATTAGTATTATTATTAGTGAGTATTAGTATTAGTGACCTTTTTATTTTTTAAATTCCAGCATAGTTAATATAAAGTGTAATAGTAGTTTAGGTGTACAATATAGAGATTCAACATTTCCATACAACACTTGGTGCTGATCATAACAAGTGCACTCCTTAATCCCCATCACCTATTTCACCCATTTCACCACTCACCTTCCCCATGGTAACTAACAGTTTGTTCTCTATAGTTAAGAGGTTATTTCTTGGTTTGCCTCCCTCTCTTTTTTCTTTTGCTTGTTATATTTAATTCTCACTTATGAGTGAAATCATATAGTGTTTGTCTTTCTCTAATGGACTTATTTAATTCTCTATCTCCATCCATGTCATTGCAAATGGCAAGATATCATTCTTTTTATGGCTGAGTAATATTCCATCACCTTCTTTATCTATTTTTCATCTATTGATGGACACTTGGACTGCTTCCATAATTTGTCTATTGTAAATAATGCTGCAATAAACATAGGGGTACACGTATCCTTTGAATTAGGATTCTTGTATTATTTAGGTAAATACACAAGAATACAATTACTGGATCACAGGGTAGTTCTATTTTTAACTTTTTGAGGAACCTCCACACTGATTTCCAGAGTGGCTGCACCAGTTTGCATTCCCATTAACAGTGCAAGAAGGTTTCTTTTTCTCCACATCCTAAGAAACACGTGTTGTTGTTTTTTTTATTTTTAATTTTAGCCATTCAGATGGATGTAAGGTAATATCGCATTGTAGTTTGGATTGGCATTGCCTTGGTGATAGCTGATGTTGAACATCATTTCATTTACCTGTTACTCATCTGTTTCTCTTCTTTGGAGAAATGCCTGTTCATGACTTCTGCCTATTTTTTAATTGAGTTATTTGTTTTTTAGATGCTGAGTTGTATAAGTTCTTTATATTTTGGATACTAACACTTTATAGGATATATCATTTGCAAATATCTTCTCCCATTCTGTAGGTTGTCTTTTAGTTTTGTTGATTGTTTCCTTTGCTGTGTGGAAGCTTTTTATTTTGATTTAGTACCAATAGTTTATTTTTGCTCTTGTTTACTTTGCCTCAGGAGACATATATAGAAAAATGTTACTAGGGCCAATGTCAGAGAAATTCTGCCTGTGCTCCTTCTAGGACTTTTATGGTTTCAGGTCTCATATTTAGGTCTTTAATTCATTTTGAGTTTTTTAAACTCATTTTTAAAAATAATTTATTCGCAAGTTAGCTAACATGCAGTGTATACAGTGTAGTCTTGGATTCAGGAGTAGATTCCTGTGATTCATCACTTACATACAACACCCAGTGCTCATCCCAACAAGTGCCCTCCTCAATGTCCATCACCCATTTTCCGTGTCCCCCCAACCCCCCACCCCCGTCAACCCTCAGTTTTTTCTCTGTATTTAAGAGTTTCTTATGGTCGACTTTATTTTTAGGTATGGTGTAAGAAAATGATCCAGTTTCATTCCTTTGTGTGTGGCTGTCCAGTTTTTCCAGTACCATTTGTTGAAGAGAACTGTCTCCTTCCCATTCCATTCTTGCTTCTTTTGTTATAGATTAATTTACCATATAACTAGGGGTTTATTCTGAGTATTCTGTTCTGTCCCATTTATCCATGTGTGTATTTTTGTGCCAATACCAGAATGTTTTGATTACTATAGCTTTCTAGTATAACTTGACGTCTGAATTGTGATGCTTCCAGCTTTGTTTTGCTTTTTCAAGATTGTTTTGCCTATTAAGAGTCTTTTGTGGTTCCATACACATTTTAGGATTTCTTGTTCTACTTCTGTGAAACATGTTGGTGGTATTTTGGAAGGCATTTCATTAAATCTGTAGATCACTTTGTGTACTGTTGACATTTTTTTTAATATGAAATTTATTGTCAAATTGGTTTCCATACAACACCCAGTGCTCATCCCAACAGGTGCCCTCCTAAATACCCATCACCCACCCACCCCACCCTTCCCTCCCACCCCCTATAAACCCTCAGTTTCTTCTGTTTTTAGGAGTCTCTTATGTTTTGGCTCCCTCCCTCTCTAGCCAATTTTTTCTCCTTCCCCTCCCCCATGGTCTTCTGGTAAGTTTCTCAGGATCCACATAGGTGTTAAAACATATGGAATCTGTCCTTCTCTGGAAGGCTTATTTCACTTAGCATCACACTCTCCAGTTACATCCACGTTGCTACAAAAGGCCGTATTTCATTCTTTCTCATTGCACATAGTATTCCATTGTGTATATAAACCACGATTTCTTTATCCATTCGTCAGTTGATGGACATTTAGGCTCTTTCCATAATTTAGCTATTGTTGACAGTGCTGCTATAAATATTGGGGTACAAGTGCCCCTATGCATCAGTACTCCTGTATCCCTTGGATAAATTCCTAGCAGTGCTACTGCTGGGTCATAGGGTAGGTCTATTTTTAATTTTTTGAGGAACCTCCACACTGTTTTCCAGAGCGGCTACACCAGTTTGCATTCCCACCAACAGTGCAAGAGGGTTCCCGTCTCTCCACATCCTATCCAGCATCTATAGTCTCCTGATTTGTTCACTTTGGCCACTCTGAATGGCATGAGGTGATATCTGAGTGTGGTTTTGATTTGTATTTCCCTGATGAAGAGCGATGTTGAACATCTTATCATGTGCTTGTTGTCCATCTGGATGTCGTCTTTAGAGAAGTGTCTATTCATGTTTTCTGCCCATTTCTTCACTGGGTTATTTGTTTTTCGGGTGTGGAGTTTGGTGAGCTCTTTATAGATTTTGGATACTAGCCCTTTGTCCGATATGTTATTTGCAAATATCTTTTCCCATTCCGTTGGTTGCCTTTTAGTTTTGTGGATTGTCTCCTTTCCTGTGCAGAAGCTTTTTACTTTCATGAGGTCCCAATAGTTCATTTTTGCCTTTAATTCCCTTGCCTTTGGGGATGTGTCAAGTAAGGAATTGCTGTGGCTGAGGTCAGAGAGGTTTTTTCCTGCTTTCTTCTCTAAGGTTTTGATGGTTTCCTGTCTCACATTCAGGTCCTTTATCCATTTTGAGTTTATTTTTGTGAATGGTGTGAGAAAGTGGTCTAGTTTCATCCTTCTACATGTTGCTGTCCAGTTCTCCCAGCACCATTTGTTAAAGAGACTCTCTTTTTTCCGTTGGATATTCTTTCCTGCTTTGTCAAAGATTAGCTGGCAGTACTATTGTAGGTCTAATTCTGGGGTTTCTATTCTACTCCATCGGTCTATGTGTCTGTTTTTGTGCCAATACCATGGTGTCTTCATGATTACAACTTTGTATTAGAGGCTAAAGTCTGCGATTACGATGCCTCCCGCTTTGGTCTTCTTCTCCAAAATTACTTTGGCTATTCGGGGCCTTTTGTAGTTCCATACAAATTTTAGGATTGTTTGTTCTAGCTTTGAGAAGAATGCTGGTGCAATTTTGATTGGGATTGCACTGAATGTGTAGATTAATTTGGGTAGTATTGACATTTTGACAATATTTATTCTTCGAATCCCTGAGCAGGGAATGTTTTTCCATTTCGTTGTATCTTCTTCAATTTCCTTCATAAACTTTCTATAGTTTTCAGCACACAGATCTTTTACATCTTTGGTTAGGATTATTCCTAGGTATTTTATGCTACTTGGTGCAATTTTGAATGGGATCAGTTTCTTTATTTGTATTTCTGTTGATTCATTGTTAGTGTATAAGAATGCAACTGATTTCTGTACATTGATTTTGTATCCTGCGACTTTCCTGAATTCAGGTAACAGTTCTAGCAGACTTTTGGTGCAGTCTATCGAATTTTCCATGTATAATATCATGTCATTTGCAAAAAGTGAAAGCTTGACTTCATCTTTGCCAATTTTGATGCCTTTGATTTCCTTTTGTTGTCTGATTGCTGATGCTAGCACTTCCAACACTATGTGAAACAACAACGGTGAGAGTGGACATCCCTGTCATGGTCCTGATCTCAGGGGGAAAGCTCTCAGTTTTTCCCCATTGAGGATGATATTAGCTGTGGGCTTTTCATAAATGGCTTTGAGGATGTTTAAGTATGTTCCTTCTATCCCGACTTTCTCGAGGGTTTTTATTAAGAAAGGATGCTGAATTTTGTCAAATGCTTTTTCTGCATCAATTGACAGGATCATAAGGTTCTTATCTTTTCTTTTATTAATGTGATGTATCACATTGATTGATTTGTGAATGTTGGACTAGCCCTGCAGCCCAGGAATGAATCCTACTTGATCATGGTGTATGATTCTTTTTACATGCTTTTAAATTTGATTTGCGAGTATCTTATTGAGAATTTTTGCATCCATATTCATCAGGGATATTGGCCTCTGGTTCTCTTTTTTACTGGGTCTCTGTCTGGTTCAGGAATCAAAGTAATGCTGGCTTCATAGAATGAGTCTGGAAGTTTTCCTTCCCTTTCTATGTTTTGGAACAGCTTGAGAAGGATAGGTATTATCTCTGCTTTAAATGTCTGGTAGAATTCCCCAGGGAAGCCACCTGGTCCCGGACTCTTATTTGTTAGGAGATTTTTGATAACTGATTCTATTTCTTCGCTGGTTATGGATCAGTTCAAGTTTTCTATTTCTTCCTGTTTGAGCTTTAGAAGTGTGTGGATGCTTAGGAATTTGCCCATTTCTTCCAGGTTGTCCATTTTGTTGCCACATACTTTTTCATAGTATTCCCTGATAATTGCTTGTATTTCTGAGGGATTGGTTGTAATAATTTCATTTTCATTCATGATTTTATCTATTTGGGTCATCTCCCTTTTCCTTTTGAGAAGCCTGGCTAGAAGTTTATCAATTTTGTTAGTTTTTTCCAAAAAGCAACTCTTGGTTTCATTGATCTGCTCTACAGTTTTTTTAGATTCTCTATTGTTTATTTCTGCTCTGATCTTTGTTATTTCTCTTCTTCTGCTGGGTTCAGGGTGTCTTTTCCGTACTCCTTCTATTTCCTTTAGGTGTGCTGTTAGATTTTGTATTTGGGATTTTTCTTGTTTCTTGAGATAGGCCTGGATTGCAATGCATTTTCCTCTCAGGACTGCCTTCCCTGCATCCCAAAGCTTTTGCATTGTTGTATTTTCATTTTCATTTGTTTCCATATATATATATATTTAATTTCTTCTCTAATTACCTGATTGGCCCATTCATTCTTTAGTAGGGTGTTCTTTAACCTCCATGCTTTTGGAGGTTTTCCAGACGTTTTCCTGTGGTTGGTTTCAAGCTTCATCGCATTGTGGTCTGAAAGTATGCATTGTATGATTTCAATTCCTGTATACTTATGAAGGGCTATTTTGTGACCTAGTATGTGATCTTTCTTGGTGAATGTTCTATGTGCACTCGAGAAGAAATTATATTCTGTTGCTTGGGGTGCAGAGTTCTAAAAATATCTGCCAAGTCCAACTGATCCAATTTATCATTCGGGGCCCTTGTTTCTTTATTCATTCTGTGTCTAGATGATCTACTCATTGGTGTAAGTGGAGTATTGAAGTCCCCTTCAATTACCACATTCTTATCAATAAGGTTGCTTATGTTTTTGATTACTTGTTTCATACATTTGGGGGCTCCTATATTCAGCGCATAGACATTTATAATTGTTAGCTCTTTCTGATGGATAGACCCTGTAATTATTATATAATGCCCTTCTTCAACTCTTGTTACAGACTGTAATTTAAAGTTGAGTTTGTCTGATATAAGTATGGCTACTCCAGCTTTCTTTTGACTTCCAGTAGCATGGTAGATAGTTCTCCATCCCCTCACTTTCAATCTGAAGGTGTCCTCAGGTCTAAAATGAGTCTCTTGTAGACAGCAAGTAGTTGGGTCTTGTTTTTGTATCCGTTCTGATACCCTATGTCTTTTGGTTGATGCATTTAGTCCATTTACATTCAGTGTTATTACATGAGATATGGGTTTAGAGTCATTTGATGTCTGTAGGTTTCATGCTTGTAGTGATGTCTCTGGTACTTTGTCTCACAGAATCCCCCTTAGGATCTCTTGTAGGGCTGGTTTAGTGGTGACAAATTCCTTCAGTTTTTGTTTGTTTGGGAAGACCTTTATATCTCTTTCTATTCTAAATGACAGACTTGCTGGATAAAGGATTTTTGGCTGCATTTTTTTTCCTGTTCATCACATTGAAGATTTCCTGCCATTCCTTTCTGGCCTGCCAAGTTTCAGTAGGCAGATCTGTCACGAGTCTTATCAGTCTCCCTTTATATGTTAGAGTATGTTTATCCCTAGCTGCTTTCAGAATTTTCTCTTTATCCTTGTATTTTGCCAGTTTCACTATGATATGTTGTGCAGAAGTTCACTTCAAGTGACATCTGAAGGGAGTTCTCTGTGCCTCTTGGATTTCAATGCCTTTTTCCTTCTCCAGTTCAGGGAAGTTCTCAGCTATGATTTCTTCAAGTACAGCTTCAGCCCCTTTCCCTCTCTCTTCCTCCTCTGGAATCCCAATTATGTGTATATTATTTCGTTTAATTATGTCACTTAATTCTCTAAGTCTCTCCTCATACTTCTGGATTTATTTTATTTCTCTTTTTCTCAGCTTCTTCTTTTTCCATAATTTTATCCTCTAATTCACCTATTCTGTCCTCTGCCTCTTCAATCCGAGCTGTGGTCACCTCAATTTTATTTTGCACCTCATTTATAGCATTTTTTAGCTCCTCCTGACTGTTTCTTAGTCCCTTGATCTCTGTAGTAATAGATTCTCTGTTGTCCTCTATACTTTTTTCAAGCCAAGCCATTAATTTTATGACTATTAATTTAAATTCATTTTCTGCTATATTGCTTAAATCGTTTTTGATCAGTTCGTTAGCTGTCGCTACTTCCTGGAGTTTCTTTTGAGGAGAATTCTTCTGTTTCGTCATTTTGGATAGTCCCTGGAGTGGCGGGGAACTGCAGGGCTCTTCCCCTGTACTGTCTGGAGTAACTTGTGTTGGTGGGCGGGGCTGCAGTCAGACCTGATGTCTGTCCCCAGCCCACCGCTGGGGCCACAGTCAGACTGGTATGTAGCTTATCTTCCCCTCTCCCAGGGGCAGGACTCAGTGTGGAGTGGTGTGGACTCTGGGATACTTGCACACTGCTAGGCTTGTTGTGCTGCTTTGATGGGATCTGGTGTATTAGCCAGGGTGGATCAGCAAGGTGCACAGGCAGGGGTGGGAGGGGCCGGCCTAGCTCGCTTTGATGCTTTAGTGTCCAGTGGTCCCCTGTGGGAGAGGCCCTGCAGCACTGGGATGGAGGCAGGCAGAGCCTTTTGGAGGGATGGATCCACAGAAGCACAGTGTTGGATGTTTGTGTGGTGCAAGCAAGTTCGGTTATGGGAACTCTTTCCCTTTGGGATTTTGGCTGAGGGATGGGAGAGGGAGATGGCACTTGCTAGCACCTGTGTTCTCCACTGAGCTGAGCTCTGTCTTCCAGGGCTTAACAACTCTCCCTTCCCAGTGTCCTCTCACCCTCCCGCTCTCTGAGCAGAGCTGTTGACTTTTAACATTCCAGATGTTACATCCTGCTGGCTGTCAGAACTCACGGAGTCTGGCCCCTCCACTTTTGCAAGCCAGACTCGGGGGCTCTGCCTTGCCTGGTGGTCTGCCCCTCCACCTCCCTGGCTCCCTCCTGCCAGCCCGTGTAGTGTGCACTGCCTCTCTGCCCTTCCTACCCTCTTCCATAGGCGTCTTGTCTATGCTTGGCTCCAGAGAGTCCTTTCTGCTAGTCTTCTGGCGGTTTTCTGGGTAAATTAGGCAGATGTGGGTGGAATCTAAGCAATCAGCAAGACACAGTGAGCCCAGCATCCTCCTATGCCACCATCTTCTCTAGATCTCTAGTGTTGACATTTTAAGAATATTTGATCTTCCAATCTATGAGCATGGAATGTCTTCCCATTTCTTTGTGTCTTCTTCAATTTCACCAATGTTTTATAGTTTTAAGGCCACAAGTGTTTCACTTCTTTGGTTAAGTTTATTCCAAGGTACTTTATCATTTTTGGTGCTATTGCAAATGGGATTATTTTAATTGCTCTTTTCTGCTGCTTCGCTATTTGTATCCTATAACTTTACTGAATTCATTTACCATTCCTAGTATGTATGCCTTAAACTTATACAATAATGCATGCCATTTATTGATTAATAAAATTGGGGAAAAATTCGATCATTACATACAAACATCTTACTTTTTCTTGAAGTTTTAAGTTTTTATTTTAATTCCAGTTAGTTAACATAGATTGTAATATTAGTTTCCAGGAGTAGAATTCAGTGATTCATCACTAAAATGCAACACAGTGCTTATCACAAGAAGTGCCCTCCTTAATACCCATTACCCAGTTAACCCATCTCCCTGCCCTCCTCCCCTCCAGCATCTCTCAGTTTGTTCTCTATAAGTAAGAGTCTGTTTTGTGGTTTGCCTCTCTCTTTTTCTCTTATGAAATAGATAGGCTACGAAGCTAATAGCAAAAAAAAGGCATAACTTTAAGGAAATGATTCTACAACAATGATATTTATACAATATATATCCAGTTACAAAATCATTAGATTTCATTTTCTTCGACTATAATAAAATAGAGGGAAAGTAAACAAAAAGGGGATTAACAATTTCTGTAACTGAAGAGGTATTAGTTTCTGGGAGATTCCTTCCTCATTATGGGAAAAGAATTTCCAAATTACAGATATATTACAGATTTGGATCTACAGTTATTTTTATTTTTTAATGTTTATTCATTTTTTTTTTGAGAGAGAGAGAGAGCGTTATTGGGGGGTGGGGGGCAGAGAGAGAAGGGATACAGAATCTGAAGCAGGCTTGAGGCTCTGAGCTGTCAGCACAGAGCCCGACGTGGGGCTCGAACTCATGAACCACAAGATCATGACCTGGCTGAAGTTGGACGCTCAACTGACTGAGCCACCCAGGAGTCCCGGATCTACAATTATTTTTAGTGACATATTTAAATTTTAGTGGAGTCAGAAATTCCCTGCTCTGGAAGACCAAATTTCAGAAAGATGAGTCTGTTCTTCATGTTACACCTTCTCCATCTACAAATTTTTTTACGTATATGTATTTATTTATTATGTACATATCAAAAAGTACAGAAGTCATAAGTGTACTGTTTTATAAAATTTAACAAAGTTAACATACCTATGTAACCCCCACTCTGATCCAAATGGCAGTATTTTATAATCATAGCTCCTTACAAGGCTCTCTTGTGCCACTTCCCAGTCATCCTTATCATTCTTTTGCAAAAGTAACCACAATCTTCACCTCCAGGAGCGTGGTCCAGTTTTGTCTGATTTTAAATTTATGTAAATATAATCATATGGCATAGAGTCTATTTTGTTTAGTTTCTTTTACTCAACATCATTTTCCTGTGTTTTATCCATGCTATTGGGTCTAGTAGTTATTCACCGTTGTGTTGCTGTATTCTATTCCATCATATGGATAGAACATATTTACTTGTTAATTGTACCTATTATGAACATTTGTGTAGCTTTTCATCTGGCATATTACATATTATGCTGTGTGAACAATCTTGTACATGTGTTTTGGTGATAATTACACTCATATATGTGGATTTTCCTAAGTATTTGCTTAGCGGGGAACTGCTGGGTCACAGGACATTGCTTACATCCAGCTTTATTATATGCTATCAAAGAGATTTTCAAAAGGTCATATCACCTTACACTCCCATCAGTTGTGTATTACAGTTCATGTTTCATCACATTCTCATCAAAATTTTGTGTTTTTTTTTTCTTTCAAGCCATCCAGGTTGGCACAGAGGATGTTTCATAGGCATGCCATTAAGGGTTTGATTTCTAGATGACTAATGATATCCAGAACCTTCTCATATAATTTTTAGTCATTTGAAACCTTGTTTTGTGAAGTACCTATTCCACATTTTTGTCTTTTTTCCTTCTGATTTGTTGGTCTTGTTTTTGCTGATTGTGTGCTGATTGCAGTCTTGTTTTTGTTGATTTTTAGTGTTCTCATAAGTGAAATAATGTTTTTGCAGACATGTATTGCAAACATGCATACCATTCTGTGGTTTGCATTTTCAGTCTCTGAATCGTATCTTTTGATGAACAGAAGTTTATGTTAATGGTAAAAATTAAAATTATTGTCAACTTTTATCTTTTATAGCCTGCATATACATTCATATAAACTTTGAAAAAGTCCCTGAACCTGTCTGGACTTTGCTTAAAAATCTTTGTCATTAGTTTACAAATAAAGCCTTATCTCATTCTTTAGAGTGTGAATGTCACAAATACTACCTGTCTGCAATGTAATAAGACCACAAATTATAAACAAAATAAGAGCACATAAGGCCTTCCACCTGGAATTTTTAAGAGATTAATGCCTGTTTTCTTCTAGGAGTTTTTTTTAGTTTCAGGTCTCACATTTAGATCTTTAATCTATTTGGAGTTTATTTTTGTGTTTGGTGTAAAAAAGTGGTCCAGTTTCATTCTTTTGTATGTAGGTGTTTTCCCAGCACAATTTGTTAAAGAGATGGTCTTTCCTTTTTGTATATTTTCACTACTTTTGTCATACTTTAACTGACCATATAAACATGAGTTTATTTCTGGGCCCTCTATTCTGTTACCTTGATATATGTGCCTATTTTGTACCATTACAATGTTGATTTCATTACTATAGCTTTGAAGTATATCTTGAATTCTTGGATTGTGATACCCTCAGATTTCTTCTTCTTCTTTTTTTTTTTTGACTCTCTAACTCTAGAGTCTTAATTTCTTTATTGTATCATAGCTTTTATATTCCTTTTTCTTTTTTAAATTTTATTTAGTTAACATACAAGGCAATATTGGTTTCAGGAGTAGAATTCAGTTATTCATCACTTACATACAACACCCAGTGCTCATCACAAGTGCCTCCTTAATACCCATCACCCATCTAGCCCATCTCCCACCCACTTCCATCCATCAACCCTCAGTTTGTTCTCCATCATTAAGAGTCTCATGGCTTGTTTCCCTCTTCTCTCTTTTTTCTCCTTCCCATGTGTTCATCTGTCTTGTTTTTAAATTCCACATAAGAGTGAAATAATATGGTATGTGCATTTCTCTGACTGACTTATTTGCTTAGCATTATACTTTCTAGCTCCATCCATGTCATTGCAAATGGCAAGAGTTCATTCTTTTTGATGGCTGTGTAGTATTCCATTGTGGGTGTATGTATGTATATATATGTGTGTGTGTGTGTGTGTGTGTGTGTGTATATATATATAATGTGTGTGTGTGTATATATATATATATATATATATATATATAACGTATCACATCTTCTTTGTCAGTTCATCAGTTGATGGACATTTGGGCTTTCTCCATACTTGGGCTATTGTTGATAATGCTGCTATAACTGTTGGGGTGCATGTTGCCCCTTTGAATCTATATTTTGTATCCTTTGGGTAAATACCTAAAAGTGCAATTTCTGGATCATAGGGTGTTTCTATGTTTAGTTTTTTGAGGAACTATTATCCAGAGTGGTTGTACCAGTTTGCATTGTTCTTCTTTCTCAAGATTTCTTTGACATTGGTTGTGAAAACAATTTTCTAGACATGTCTCCTCAGGCAAGGGAAACAAAAACAATATTAGGCTATTGGTACTACACCAAAATCAAAAGCTTTTGTGCAGTGAAGGAAACCATCAACAAAACAAAAGACAACCTACTAAATGGGAGAGGATATTTGCAAATGATATGTCTTATCAGAGGTTAATACCCAAAATATATAAAGAACTTATACGACTTAACATCTGAAAAACAAATAATCACATTAAAATGGGGAGAGGACCTGAATAAACACTTTTCCAAAGAAGATATACAAATGATCAACAGAAACATGAAAAGATGCTAAAATCATTCATCATGAGAGAAATGCAAATCAAAACCACAATGAGATGTCACTTCACACCTGTCAGAAAGGCTAAAATAAAAAAGACAAGACACCACAAGTATTGGCAAGGATGTGGAGAAACAGGACCCTCTTGTACCATTGGTGAGAATGCAAGTCAGTGTAGCCACTGTGGAAAACAGTATGGAGTTTCCTCAAAAAGTTAAAAATAGAGCTATCATATGATCCAATAATTCTACTACTATTTACCCAAAGAAAATGAAGACATTAAAACAAATATATATATGCACCTCTATGTTTATTGCAGAATTATTTACAATAGCCAAAATATGGTAGATGAATGGATAAATGGAATATTACATGGCCATAAAAAGGATGAAATTGTGCCATTTGAAACAACATGGATGGATCTAGAGGGTATTATGCTAAGTGAAACAAGTCAGACTGAGAAAGCCAAATATATAATTTCACTCATAAGTGGAATCTAAAGAAAGTAATAAACAAAAAGGGGAATCTGACCTATAAATACAGAGGACAAAATGATGGCTGCCAAAGGGGAGTGGGGTAGGGGGTTGGTCAAAACAGGTGAAGAAGAATGGGAGATGCAGGCTTCTAGTTACAGGATAAATAAGGCACAGGACTAAAAGGCACAGCATAAGGAATATAGTCAATAATATTACAATATATACAATATTACATACATAACAATGTATGGGAACAGGTAGTAGCTACATTGGGGTGACCATAGCATAATGTATGAACTTGTTGAATCACTATTATTGCGCCCCTGAAACCAACGTAACTTCATGTGTCAACTACACAAATGAATGAATGAATAAACGAAATAGAAAATATTGAAAAATTTTGATACTCTGTTATGGAGATTTTCTTCCATGTTTTCCTCTAAAATCTTTATTATTTAACTTTCCACATTTAGATCTGAAGTACTTCTCAAGTGCATTATTTTGTATATTATGCAGAAGGAGTAAGGATTTGCCTTTCTCCCTAGCAATATGGAATGGACAAAGCACAATTAGACCATCTTTTCCTCACTGTAATGTAATGCAGACTTGTCATAAATGAAATGATTGTACATATATGTGTGTGTGTGTGTGTGTGTGTGTTTCTGGATTCCCTAGACTGTTTATTGGTTTAGTTTTTATTCTTGTACTAATACACAGTCTCTTAATTACTACAGCTTTCTGTTAAGTTATATTATCTGATACTGTGAGTCTTCCAGTTTTGTTATTCCTCTTCAAGATTGTCTTGGTTATTCTTCCTTTGTATCTCTACGTCCATTTTAGAATTGTGTTGCCAATTTCCATCAAAATAAACAAACTATAATTATTATTGGAATTGTAAAAACTTTCTAGAGAGAATTTGGAGAAATATTTACAATATTGATTTTTCCAATATAGGAATATGGAATATTTAGAATTTTTTAATGTTTATTTTTGAGACGGAGACAGACAGAGCATGAACGGGGGAGGGTCAGAGAGAGAGGGAGACACAGAATCCAAAGCAGGCTCCAAGCTCTGAGCTGTCAGCACAGAGCCCGACGCAGGGCTCGAATTCACAAACCATGAGATCATGACCTGAGCCGAAGTCGGTCGCTCAACCTACTGAGCCACCCAGGCGCCCCTATTTAGAATTTTTTTTAAAGTTTTAATTTAAATTCCAGTTGGTTAACATACAGTGTAATATTAGTTTCAGGTGTACAATATAGTGATTCAACACTTCCATGCAATACTCAGTGCTCATTATGAGGAGTGCACTCACTCTTTAATCCCCATCATCTATTTCAGCCATCTCTCCTTCCCACCTCCCCTCTGGAAATCACCAGTTCTCTGTAGTTAAGATTCTATTTCTTGGATTACCTCTTTCTCTCTTTTTTTCCACTTCTCTTGTTTGTTTTGTGTCTTAAATTCCACATATGAGTGAAGTCATGTGGCATTTGAATTTTTAAATTTCTTTGAATAGTATTTTGTGGCTTACAATGCAGAGATCTTCCACTTTTTCATTTGATTGATTCCTTTGTATTTTGTCTTTTTAATGCTATTGTGTATGATGTGGTTTTAATTTTTTGAAAACATTTGTTATTTGCTAATATATAGAAAATAATTAGTGTTCATATATTGACCCTATACCCTGTGACCTTGCTAAACTCACTTATATATTCTAAGAGCATGTACGTTCTTTTGAATTGTATATGCATATAACTATGTCATCCTTGAATAAAGGCATTTTAATTCCTTCCTTTGCAGTTTTATTTATTTATTTATTTATTTACTGCACTTCAATAGCCAGCATTACCAGTATATTTTTTAACAAAAGTGGGGATAATGGCCATCCTTGAATCATTCCCACCATTCCAGGTTTCAGGAAGAAACTCTCAGTAATTCACCATTAATTAAGATGTTTGCTGTAGATTTTTGTGTAATTCTTATTAGAACAAATGGTTTTCTTCTATTCCTTTGTTTTAAGGGAGTTTTTCAAATTAAATCATGAATGGTTGTTGAATTTGTGAAATTGTTTTTCTCCACTTATTGTGATTATCATATGATTTTTCTGCTTTCCTGAATGTAAGAATCACATTAATAGGTTTTCCAATATTAAACCACACTCACCTTCTGTAAAATGACCCTTTTAACCATGATGTATTATCCTTTTTATATATTGCTAGATTATATTTTCTAACATGGATTTTGGCATCCGTTTTAGTGATAGAGATTGACCTGTAAATTTTCTTTCTTGCAATGTTCTCATGACTTAGCCCTTGTTTAGGGAAAATAAGTTATGAAGAAGCTGTTTCACGTTGGTCATAAAAAGAAGAACCTGCATTAGAATTTGGCGATATGTAAAGGGAATGTAACCTGACAGCATAATTTCTGGAAATAAGTCCTAAGGAAAAAAGTCAGATTAATTAGAATTTTGTGTTCAGCACACCTATTACAACAGTGTTTGGGGTAATAAAATATTACAAATTGTGTGTCCAATATTTCCTAAATATTTTCATTTAACCACCTTTGAGTAAGTTGACCATCTTTGGCAGCAGTCAAGAGAGCAGACTGCCAGAAAAACTAATAATTCCCATCAAATCAAATGTGCCACCAAAAAAGGCATTATTCTATCCCAAGCTATGTTCTCTTACATTAATAGCAAAAGCATGCAATGTTGGCCTATAAAGACTTAGTTATTTTGCCTTAATCTTGTTTAGTTATTTTACCTTAATCCATTCCAGTTTTACATGAAACTTCTACCTCAACTTTGGCTCAGCTTCTAACTGTATTCTTGGTTAAATTTTGTGATCTTGGGACTTAAGAATATTTGTAGTCTTTTCTTCCTGTCTTATCTCTATTTCCTTATATTTTACTGACCCAGATTTTCCCCCTGAATACACTAATTTACTCCTTTCAAATTCTTCTATTGTAAAATGTTATCTTTAAGCACACTTAAAAACATGTTTAATCTTTAAAAAACTATCTAACTAATTATATCTCAAATACTTATTTAAACCTGTAGGTTTTCTGCTTATCACCAGGAGGTAATGTAAATGACCACCTGTTTAAATGAATTGCAGTACATCCAATGCCATATTGTAGTGTACTGGCATTAATAAATACATGGCTGAAGATTTTTAAAAATTTATTTATTTAAATTCAAGTTAGTTAACATACAGTGTCGTATTGGTTTCCAGAGTAGAACCCAGTGATTCACCACTTATATATAACACCCAGTGTTCATACCAACAAATGCCCCTCTTTAATCCCCATCACCCATTTGACCCATCCCCCATTCACTTCCCCTCCAGTAACCCCTTAGTTTATTCTCAGTATTTAAGAGTCTTTTATGGTTTGTCTCCCTCTCTGTTTTTATCTTATTTTTCCTTTCCTTTCCTTATGTTTATCTGTTTTGTTTCTTAAATTCTACATACCAGTGAAATGACATTTGTCTTAAGAAATTTACAAAAGATTTTGTGAAATATCATTTAAATTTTATTTTAGAAAAATAAACAAGGCTTCTAGTTAGAAATGTCTTATGGCAGGTAGCCATATATTCACTTTTCTAAGTATCTCATTTAAATAAATACTAATAAATGTACCACTTCTCTTGAACAGGTAGAATGTTATCACAGGCCATTGTGACCACTATACCAACTAAGACAAAACATGATAAGGTTAAAAAACACAAAAGCACAGGTTAATTAATTAATTATTTATTTATTTTAAATGTTTATTAATTTTTTACTTAAATTTGTTTAAATGTTTATTTATTTTTGAGAGAGAGAAACAGAGTGTGAGTGGAGAAGGTGCAGAAAGAGACGGAGACACAGAATCCAAAGCAAGCCTCAGGCTCTGAGCTGTCAGCACAGAGACTGATGTGGGGCTGGAAATCGCCAACAATGAGATCATGACCTGAGTTGAAGTTGGCTGCTTAACCTACTGAGCAACCCATGTGCCCCTTAAATTTCTTTAGTGTTTATTTATTTTTGAGAGAGAGAGAGAGAGAGAGAGAGAGGGAGAGAGTTATTGGGAAGGGGAAGAGAGAGAGGAGACACAGACTCTGAAGCAGGCTACAGCCTCTGTGCTGTTAGCACAGAACCGATGCAGGGCTCAAATTCATGGACCACAAAATCATGACCTGAGCTGAAGTCGGACCCTTAACCAACAAAATAGCTATATATACAAAAGTTAAAAGAAACTAAATTTCATAGCAGAAAATGAGCAAGGGCTTGGTGAGCAGAGATTAGCAGACACTAAAGTTCTATGCTGAGTCTGTCTGGACAAAGGATCAGATAAACAACATGCAGAAGGAATCTGCTGAAGTAAGAAAAAGCTAGTAAACTTTCTAAGAATGCATAAGGTGGCTTGACAGATTGGTGTCTTCAGGAAGCCCAAACAATGAACAGTGATAAGTAAGGATGTATATGAAGTTTAATAGCGATCAAGTATCAAACTACCTTTCTTTTTTAAAAAAAAAATTAATGTTTTTTTTTTAATTTTGAGAGAGAGAGAGAGCATGGGCAGGGGAGGGGCAGAGAGAAAGGGAGACACAGAATCTGAAGCAGTCTCCGTGCTCTGAGCTGTCAGCACAGAGCTTGATGAGGGGCTCAAACTCGGGAATGGTGAGATCATGACCTGAGCTGAAGTCAGATGCTTAACCAATTGAGCCACTCAGGCGCCCTCAAATTACCTTTCAAATGGATACTCAACTGATCCAGATCCATCTGTTAAAAAGACTTTCCTGAGTACTTCTGGTTTGATCTCAGAGATGCCCAGAACTGGAAGGAGCATCATTCCTATTCACAAAACAAGAAGAGATGGGAAAACTGCAAATTAATGACTTATTTTGGAACCCCTCAATGAACTGAAGTCTAATGGAAAATATAAATTTTAGTGAAAGACAAGGGTTTGCAGGTAGAAAGAAGACCTGAGCATTTATTTACCTGGGACAGACACTGCCCGAATGCCATGTAAGACATTAAGAACATTAAGAACTAGAAATTTTTGAGAAACTTGTAAAGGTCATGTGTGGGCTACCAGAAGAGTATGAAATCCCTAGAGAAGTTTCACACCATCTTGTGAGCTTTTCCTCAAGGAGCCCCACTTGATGTCCACAAGAAAGATCTGAGAGGATCCTTAGAAAGATCGCTCTTGGTGCTTGCTGGGAAAGAAAAACAATAGTCTCTGCCAAAATCCTAGCAGATACATCTTCCCTATTTCCATTATGGTACAAGAGGCTTAATCTACAAGAGAAAGGGCATCTATGTTCTCTGTATATCTTTGCAACTTTTCTGCAAATTTAAAATAATTCACCCTGAAAGATTATTTATATATTAAAAAGGGTTTTCCTTGAGAAAGATAAAAAAGGTGGTCCCTAACATCCAGAAGCTGGCCTGGCACTCACAGCTAGGCCGTGTCCTTCTTCTACAAGCATACACATTTTTACTGAATGCAAGTCTCAGACAAGTTTATTCTGAGACCATGATAAAGTGAAACAAAGCATAGCTGCTCCATAATTGTGTCCAAGCACAGGCAAAAGCAAAGTCCCTGTGCCACACATAAAATACCATACCCGCACTCGCTTGGACAAAATGAGTGACTGCTGCTTCTTTGCCAATTATAAATTTATGCCCCCTATCGTCTCTCCTCCCTATGGATAAGGTGTCTTGAGATAACTTATGAAAAAATGGCCCAAGCCTTCTGAAAGCTTTCAAACTAGATTGGATCCTCCCTTTGTTAGTCCCTCCCTAAATCATTCAACCAAAGCTCAAATCCTGTAGTAGATTCTCTAACATCCTCTTACTGACACTCCATAGTGTGTGTTCTCTCTCATTCTAACCTGTTTAATTAATGTTCCTGGAGGTCTTTGGCCCGAGGACATTGGAACCTTAACCTACCAAATTTGCTTGATGCTTTGGATGAAAATCAGTTGACTGAATATGTCGGTCTCTTTCTGGAGTTGATTATCACCCATTTATCTATTTGTCTACTCTTATAGTCTTGATTCCTGTATATTGGAATGATTACTGTGACTCTATAGCAAGTCCTGAAAAGGGATAGTATAGCTGGTCTTTTTAAAGGATGTTTTGAGTATTCCTGATATTTTGTTTTTCTGCATAAGTTTTTAATCAATTTGTAAATTACCTTAAAAAGACTGCTGCTGGGGCACTTGGGTGGCTCAGTCAGTTAAGTGTCTGACTCTTGATTTTGGCTCAGGTTATGATCTCTCAGTTCCATGAGTTGGAGCCCCACGTTGGGCTCTGTTCTGACAGTGCACAGCCAGCTTGGGATTCTGTCTCCCTCTCTCTCTAACCCCATGCTAGTCTCTCTCTCTCTTTCTCTCTCTCTCTCTCTCTGTCTCTCTCTCTCTCTGTCTCTCTCTCTCTCTCTCTCTCTCTCTCTCAAAAAATACATAAACTTAAGAAAAATCTTATTCAAAAATTTAATCAAAATTAAGACTGCTGCAGATTTCATAGGGGTCAAAATGAATGTATAGATCGATTTGGGGAGAAATAACATAAAAATTGAGGTTTTAAAAAAAGAAACCAAAAAATAGACTCTTAACCATAGACAACAGAGGACTACCAGAGGGTAAATGGGTGGGGGTGGGTTAAATAGGGAAGAGGATTAAGAACACACTTACCTTGATGAGCACTAATATATGGAACCACTGAATCACTATATTGTATACCTGAAACTCATATAGCACTGGATGTTAACTACACTGGGATTAAACCTTTTTGGTTTTAGTTTTTCTGCATTTAGTTAGGCCTTTTAAATTTGTTGTTTTTGGTGTAGGAATTGTGTACACTTTTGCTAGTTTTATTCTTAGATATTTGGGGTTAGTTGATATTATTTTAAACTGCATTATTTTTTACACTGCATTTCCAATTGGTTATTATTAGTGTACAGAGACAGCTGCTGTTTTTTTATTGACCTTCTATTCTGAAGTCTTATTAAACATGCTTGTTATCTGGAGCTAATTTTTATAGATTCAACATGCTTTTCTGTGAACAAAATCATGCATTCTGTAAATAATCACATATTCAATTCTTCCTTGACAATATGTATAAATTTTATTTCATTTCCTTGTTTTATTGCACTGATGAATACTTCCAATACAGCATTAAATAAGAGAGGCATTCCCGATCCTATGAGGTAAACATTTAGCCTTTTATGATTGAGATTGAGTATAATGTTACACATAGGTTTTTCACTGACATCCTTTATCAGGTTGAGGAAGATTCCTTCTCTTCCTAATTTCCTGAGAGTATTTTTTTTGTCATATATGTGTACTGGATTATGTCAAAACCGTCCTTTTTATCTACTGAGAACACCATATTATTTTTGTTTTTATTCTATCGAGATACATTTCATTACTTGATTTGTAAATGTTTAAGCAAGTTAACATTTTATCCAGCTCATACCGTCCTCATAAAATGACTTGGGACATTTGCACTTTTAATCAATTTTCTGGAAGAAGGTGTGTAGAATTGGCATTCTTTCCTCCCTAAATGTTTAAGAGAATACACTGGTGAAACTGACTGGGGTGGAGTTTGCTATTTGGAAAGTTTTAATTATGAGTTATATACGGGACCATTTACATATTCTATTTCCCATATGTCAGTTTGGTAAGTTGTGTTTTTTAAAGGAGTTTTGCCCTTTCCATCTAACTGTTCCAAATTGTTGTTGTCTAGACTTTGTGATATATTTTACTTTCTCTTGAATTTCTATAGAGCTTATAGTGATTTCTACTCTTGCATTTCTTGTTATTTTGAGCCTTTCTCTCTTTTTCTTGATCTGTATATATCATGTTATATTATCTTCATTAATATTTTAAAGAATGGCTTCTTAAATTTGTTGACTTTCTACAGCTTTTTGTTTTTCTTTTGATGATCTCCACTCTTATTTTAAGCATTTTATTCTCTATTTACTTTGGGTTTAATTTTCTGTTTGTTGTTGTTGTTGTTGTTGTTGTTGTTGTTTCTTAAGGCAGAAGATGATTGCTTTAAGAAGTGCCCCCACAAATTTAACTTTGATTCAGTTAAAAATATTTTACAAATTCCTTTGTGATTTCTTCTCAAGGAGATTTGTTTTTGATTGAACAAACCTGAGCCTTTTTCTTTTTTTTAAGTTTTTAAATTTATTTTGAGAGAGAAAGAGCAAACGAGCGGCAGAGAGGTAGAAGAGAGGGAGAGAGGGGAACCCAAGCAGGCTCCATGTTGTCAGTGCAGAGCCCGATGCGGGGTTTGAACCCACAAGCCATGAGACCAAGACCTGAGCCTAAGAGTCTGATGCTCAACCAACTGAACCACTCACGCACCCTTGAGACTTTTTCTATTATTGTAACCACACACCGATTCGTACAGAGGTTGGCACATGTAAGTGTTATTTACAGTTATAAAGGGAGAATAAAATATTTTATTGTATTTTTATACCCACATTATTGATGTGTGACTGACATACAAATAGCTGTACATATTTAAGGTATAAGTTGATTAAAAATTTCTTAGAAAATGTACAAAAGGAAGAAAAGAGAAGCAGCAACCTAGAGCATGTCAACCTGTAAAGATGTTTAGAGGAAGAGGACCCCATAAATAAGTCAAAGGATAGCATCCATGCAGGAAGGAAGAAAACCAGAAGAGAGTGGTTTCATGAAATTCAAAAGATAACAAGGAAGAGGGAGTAGGCAGTATGTCTAATGCTACTAAGAAGTTAAACAGAAGCATAGGAATGATACTATGATTTCACATCATGCTGGTTATTGAAGAGCATGAAAAAAAAAACAAATTTAGAGGGCAGAAGGGGGTGCAAGACTTGTTGGAGGGAGAGGGGAAGAAGTGGAGACAGCCCGTTTAGACAACTTATCATAAAGGCTTTGCTGTAAAAGGGCAGCAGATAAAGGGAACAATAATTGGTAGGGAAGTGTAATCAAGGTATTTGTTTAAAATGGAGTATAGTAGAGCACGATTGTATGCTGATGGGAATAAGAGTGGTTATCAGCAGGGGCTAAATCTTTTAAATTTTTTTAATGTTTATTTATTTTTGACAGAGAGAGAGAGAGAGAGAGAGAGAGAGAGAGAGAGCATGAGCAGGGAAGGGGCAGAGAGAGAGGGAGACACAGAATCCGAAGCAGGCTCCAGGTTCTGAGCTGTCAGCACAGAGCCCAACGCGGGGCTCGAACCCACAGACTGCAAGATCATGACCTGAGCCGAAGTCGGACGCTCAACCGACTGAGCCACCCAGGCGCCCCAGGGGCTAAATCTTTTAAAGGGTCAGAAGAAAGGTTTGATCTGCTGGAGATACTGACTTTGTTAAAATTATGACCCACCTGCCCCAGGCTTCATACTCTTGCTTAAGGACATGATGATACTTACATCCTTGTGTAAAGCCAAATTGAGAATGAGGGATTAGCAAACCAGTAATGGCCAGTGGATGAGGGAAAGAGGTTGGAAGCCCATGAGATTCATACTGAGTATTGGAGGTTAATCTGGACTGACAAATTTAAGTGTTGAGAAATGTATTGGTTAGGGATTATTGTGCACCACTGCTAGTCCTGGGGCATGTGTGTGAGTGTCTTTATGTGCTTGTATGTTCAGAGTTGGGGGGGCTGGAGATGTGGAAAGATCCTACTGTTAAGAGAAAAAGAAATCTCTGCAATAGAGGGGGGAATGGAAGGGACTTTCTCTTCCTCAGGAGGAGAAAAGGGCAGTCCTCAAGACAGAGAAGACAAACTAGAAACAGGGATCCACTCAGGGTAGAATCTCCCTAGATGGCCTACCGTTTTTTGGGGGAAGTAGGAGATGGGTGATTTTCCTTGGGCTTTAAGGATGTTGACCTTTAGCCATTGTGTCCTAATAGTTTTCTTCCATATTACAATTGTGTCTAGCTCCTCAAGTTACCTTTCACCTGTCATTAAAATCTGCACACGCATAAAGTCAAGAGTGGCGTTTGGGGAGATTTCAGGGGAAGGGCTTCAAGCAAAGCATTGTCTTCCTGCATTATGGTTCCACTTTGGTCCTACTCCAAAGGAATCTCCTCCTGGGTGTCAAGACAGAGACTGCCACCCAAGCAGACCGGGATCCCCTAGGAGGGGTGTGAGATATAGAGAAGTGGCAGGTAGGTGGAGTTCTGGCAAACTCCTTTAACAAACATAAACTGGATGTCTCAAAAAGACCCCAAGATCAGGAGAATGGGCAAGGCTTTGAGTTCTGTCCAGTGTGGTTTATTCAATAGAAATGGAGATGAGATTCCTTAGATTTTTTCAGACTGAGGGATTCCAAGTGGGCATGGGATATGGTGGGCAGCCAGGACCCATGAAAAGAGAGTGAGGCTGATCAAATGGACTTCCAGAGATAGCTACAATACTGGGAGAGAAGGGAGGGGTAGATGGGACATACCCTCAAGGTTTGTGCTGTCTATCCCCACAAATTTGCCCCAGGAAGTCTCCTGTCCTGCCTGGCACTGTGCTTGCCCAGTCTCCGAAACAGGAGAAAATGTAAAGAAGGAAGTTGGCTACTCTGGATAAGGGGAAAGGGAAAAGGTGCTGTTTTCCAAAATCCAGAGACTGGCAGAGACCTCCCTCCTCTGACTCTCCAAGGCCCTGGTAGAACTGGGGTGGTGGGGCAGGAAGTAGGAGGCTAACTAACTGGTCTTGTGGTCTGGGTAGAGGTTTCCCAGGCCAAAGAGGAGAGGAGGAAGTTGTCCTGAGTGACTACCCTACTGCAGATCATGGATCTTTTCAGGAAGCAGTACTTCTGAAATTGGGCTGGAACTGAGGTTTGTGTCAGAAAATGGGGCTACTGGACACCCAGTCCCCATAATGTGATAGAGGGTACATGGTAGGACGAGGAGAAGTAGGTTGGGGGGCATGAATCCTGGATTTCATGTGTATGGTTCGCAAGTAAAACAAATTGTTGGTAAGAAGCCGGCTAGGGGGCCAGGAAGCCTAGGTCTCCCAACTACGTAGGTGTGTTACGGAGAGGTAGAAATTCTAGGTTTGTATTGAGCGTCTCTCTACAATTTCTGTCCTCCTCCACCCAGCATGGGCTCAGGGCAAGATGGAACTGAATAGATTGTGCCTTTTAATCCCTGAATAGGGGCTTGTGTACCTCAGAGGAACATTCATTTCTCTGCCTTTCTCTGTCTCATTTTTAGTCCTTAGTCATGACAGGAAACAGATACTTTGGTTACCATGGAAACTGAAGCTGAGTGATGCATTGGACTGTAGGAGGAAAGCAGAGGTGGTCCTGACATAAAAGCCCTGGGAGGAAGAGATTTGAGCAAAGCACTCATATTAAATGAATCCAGAAATTTCCACAGGCATTTTGGTCCCTGCAATTACTATCACACAGAAAACACACGGGTGCAAGCGCACGCGCGCGCGCACACACACACACACGCACACACGCACACACGCACACACACAGGAAACAAACACGCCATTCTCTGCATCATGCTGCAGGCCCACAGGATTCTTGTGGGTGAGGCTGTGCTATGACCACTTCAATATACAGCATCACTCTCTTTTCTTTCCCCTCTCACTCCTCCCTCTCTCCTACCTGCATTGTCTTTGAGTGTCTCCTCCTTCTGTCTTCCTCTATCCCTGCCTCTTCTCTCCCTCCTTAGTTTTTCATTTTGTTCCTGCATTGTTTTCCCTCTTTTCCCTTTTTCCTTCCTCCTTATCTCTATACTTTGCTCTTCCTCACACCCTCCCTCCCCTGCCCTTACCCAGCTACTTATGGAGTGACTAAGAATTAAGTCATTCGATTATGAGCGACCTAACATGGGCCATGCATATTGAGCTTCAGCCTGGTAGATCAGTGAGTCATAAAATGAATCACAGGCAAAATTGTTAACATCGCCAATTATAGTAAGTGATGTGGAATTAAATGAACAGTAGGGGAACTAATTTTTGTGGTGGGCTCAGTGCAGGGAATGCCATTAGCATTTGTCCTTCTGCCATCCAGCGTTCTCTTATTGCATCTTTAGGTAACTGTCTTCCCCTTAATGTTGGGGTCAACTACCCTCTTCCATCGTTTGCGGCATGATGGGACTCTTATGATGGGACCTAGGTATCCTGTCCTCTGCTACCCAAGGTGTGAACCTGAAGTCCAACTGGATGCCCACTCTTTGGGATCTAACACATGCACCAAAAGAGGGTGAGGAGCTGTTTCATCGTGTTGGTGGATGCTTGTTTCTGTTTCCAAGTGCCCCAGAGGCACCTTTGTTCATGTCCTTCATGTATTCTCTTTCATTCTTTGTTCTTCCATCTATTCCTGCTTCTGCTCTCCAGGCTAGATCCTTTTCATTAGATTCGTAACCTCACAAGGACAAAAAGGGTGGGTGAAGAGACAATTATAAAGTATGAGAAGGTGGGAAGCAGATAGATGAGTGATGTTTGACTTCACTGGTTTAAGACCATTTAATCCTACCCAACCAGTGAGGAAAACTCCAAAGCAGTGGTCTTTAAACCCCCTCACCAGACCTTCAAACTGTTTGCGAGATTGGCAGTGGCATGTTCTCCGGCAAGTTAGGGGTAATGGTGGGGGTTGTAAATTACATGATTGCTCTACAGTATAGTTAAGACACATTTAGACACCCAGAACCCCTCTCAGCAACCTCTATCTGGGCAAATTACTTTCCCCAAACCCTTGGGAGTTTGAGGAAACACTCTCTGGAGGGGATTAAGGGATGATTAATGGACTTTGGGATCTCAGCCTTAGGTGAAGGCAGGCATTCAAACCCAATATAGGGATTTAAGCAAAAATCTACATAAAAGTTTAATTCCTAGCTTCATTCCCAACTTGTGCAAATTGCTGGCATCTTGTCTTTTCCCATAGATGCAGGAGATCTTTCCCCGAGAAATCTATCACAAGTGGAGAGATTTCATAACTATAGCAGGCAAAAGACTCTCAAGTTTTCACATTAGTCTGTTCAAAACATTTTCTAATTTAAACGTGATTTCTTCATAGAGGCCTGGGTATCAGGAGGATATTCTTTACTTACAAATATATGAGGGAGTTTTCAAATGATTTTGGTCATTAATTTATACTTTAATGACATTGTGGCCAGAGAATATTCAAATCAGCAAAGAATCAACTCTTCATGTATACTCCTGGGATTCTACTTATTAAAACATCTTTCTGTAACTTTTCAGTGGAATACAACACAAAAAGGGAATTGTATGAAACATAAGTGTACCATTCAGTAAATTATTATATCACAAATATCTGAGTAACTATAGTCCAGGTCAAGAGATCTGGCATTGCCAGCAACCCCAAATCACCCTCATGCCTTTACCTACTCACTGCTATGTGCCACCTCAGCGAGTCTAACTAGTATTTTGAATTTTAACACTTGGCTTTTGCTTGTTTGTGAACTTCATTGCACATGATAAATAGAGTCATTATAGTACATATTCTTATAATCTAGCTTTCTTCTGGCAGCATTATATTTTTCACTTAGTGCTCTTCATTTTTTTGTAGTTTGTTAGCTGAGTTCATTGATATTCATTACTGAATAATATTTCAATTTGTATAAATATACCACGGTTTTTTGTGCATTCTATTTCTGATGGTGGACATTTCAGTAATTTCCAGTCCCAGAGTGTTAGAAATGTTACTGTGGGAATCATTCACATACATGTCCTTTGATTCACACGTGTATACATTTGGGGCTGTATTGCTGGATCCCTTTTACTACTTTTTCTTCCCTTATGGCATTGTTTGTGGTGGCAGTGGGTAACCTGGTCTTTTTCATGGTCTCAGAGGGATGGCTTTCAATATTTCATGATTAAGCGCAATGGTTCTTGTAGGCTTTTAAAGATAATTCTGATTGGTTTAAGAGAGTTCTCTTATTCCTAGTTGGCATAGAGGTTTTACAATAAATGTTTATTTTTATTTAAAAAATTTCTAGCTCTGTTGACATATAATTGACATATAGCATTACATAAATTTAAATAACATGATGATTTCACACACACACACACACACATAATTTCAGTGATATGATCATTTCAATGAAATGATCCCTACAATAAAGTTAGTTAACAACTCCACGTCACATAATTAAAATGTTTTGGTAAAAATATTTAAGATCTATTTTCTTAGTAACTTTAAAATGTATGTCACAGTATTGTTAACTATAATCACTGTGCTCAATATAGAACTCCAGGAATTTTTCTTTTTTTTTTTTAAATATAATTTATTGTCAAATTGGCTACCATACTGTGTGTGAAGCATGCTCTTGGTTTTGGGGGTAGATTCCCATGGTTCATCGCTTACATACAACTCCCAGTGCTCGTCCCAACAAGTGCCCTCCTCAATGCCCATCACCCATTTTCCCCTCTCCCCCACCCGGCACCCCCTTCAACCCTCAGTTTGTTCCCTGTATTTAAGAGTCTCTTATGGTTTGCCTCCTTCCTTCTCTGTTTGTAACTAGTTTTTCCCCCTTCCCTTCCCCCCGTGGTCTTCTGTTAAGTTTCTCAAGACCCACATATGAGTGAAAACATATGATATCTGTCTTTCTGTGACTGACTTATTTCACTTAGCATATACCTTCCAGTTCCATCCACGTGGTTGCAAATTGCATGATTTCATTCTTTATCATTGCCGAGTAGTATCCCATTGTATATATAAACCACATCTTCTTTATCCATTCATCAGCTGATGGACAATTAAGCTCTTTCCATGATTTGGCTATTGTTGAAAGCCCTGCTATAAACATTGGGGTACATGCACCCCTCCAGAACTTTTTCATCTTCTAACTGAGATTCTTCACACTTTGACCAACATCTCCCCACATTCTCCACCCTCCAGCCCTTGGCAAACACCATCCACTGTCTGTTTCTGTGTTGGGCTTTGTTTTAGACTCCACACATAAGTGAGACCATACAGTATTTGTCTTTGCCTGTCTGACTTATTTCCCTTAGCAGAATGCCCTCAACATCCTTCCATGTTGTACAAATGGCAGGGCATCTCTCTGCTTTACGACTGAATAATATCCCATTATAAAATATATTTCATCCATTCATGTCTCGATAGACACTTAGGTTGTTTCCAAGGTTTGGCTATAGGGCACAATGCTCAAATGAACATGGGGATCCAGATATCTCTTCGAGAAAGTGATTTTGTTTCCTTCGGATATAAACTCAGAAGCGGAATTGCTGGATCATATGGCAGTTTTATTTTTAATTTTTTGAGGAACTTCCATTCTGTTTCCCATAGTTCCTATACCAGTTTACACTCCCACCAACAGTGTACAAGTTTCCCTATTCTCCACATCGCTTGATGTTTATTTTTTGAGAATCAAATTCATGAAATACTTTTCTCTGCATCTATAGGGAATATAATAAGTTTTTCTTCTTAACACATTGATTCTGTGGAATACATTTATTTTTCAGGTGCTAAACCACTCCATTTCTAGAATAATCCTGACTTGCTTGTGATATATTATCCTTTTAAAACATACAACTGGATTTGTTTTGCTAGTGTTTTATTCATGAGTTTTCCTTCTGTGCTTATATGAAAGATTAGTCTATACATTTCATTTCTTATAACGTTCTTATCATGTTAAAGCCTCGTGGACTGAGATGAGAAGTGATTCCTCTTTCTGCTATTTTCCAGCAGGTATGTAAGATTGACATTTTTTCATCCTGAAAGTTTTGTTGCATTAATTGGTGGTATCATCCGAATATGGACATTGTTTTGTGTTGTTGTTGTTTTCTTCAGATTCCACGTGTTTAATATTTAGAGAATAATTTGTTGATTTTGTGTCATTTTGTGTTTTCTTGAAATTTTTACTTTAATTCTTCAATTGCATTTACATAAAGCTGCTTATTATTTTGATTAATGACCTTCCGATATCGTCATTACTCATAGCCATGTCTCTTCAGTCGTTCCAGACATTGGTTTCTAGAGAACTTCTCTCCTTTTTCTTCAGGCCCACAAAGACGATTATCAATTGTATTGTCCTTCTGAAGAACCAACCTTGACTATTTTGTTTTATCTCTAACTTATTAATGCTCTTATCCTTACTTCATTTCTTCTGCCTTCTTGAGTTGAATTTGCCATTCTACTAAATTTTGAAAGAGAGGCACAGGCTATTGTTTTCTTTCTTTTTCTTTTTTTTAATTTAAATTCATGTTAGTTAACATAGAGTTTTCAGGCATAGAACCCACGGATTCATCACTTACATATAGCACCCAGTGCTCATCCCAACAAGTGACCTCCTTAATGCCCAACACACATTTAGTCCATTCTCCCACCCACCTCCCTTCCAGCAACCTTCAGTTTGTTCTCTTTATTTATGGGTCACTTATGGTTTGCCTGTCTCACTGGTTTCATCTTATTTTTCCTTCCCTTCCCCTATGTTCATCCATTGTGTTTCTTAAATTCCACACATGAGTGAAATCATATGATATTTGTCTTTCTCTCACTGACTTATTTCGCTTAGCATAATACCCTCTAGTTCCATCCACGTTGTTGCAAATGACAAGGTTTCATCTTTTTCATCGCCAAGTAGTATTCCATCATATAATATATATATATACCACTTCTTTATCCATTCATGATTCGATAGACATTTGGGCTCTTTCCATAATTTGGCTATTGTTGATAGGGCTGCTATAAACATTGGGGTGCATGTGCCCCTGCAAAACAGCACTCCTGTATCCTTTGGATAAATACATAGTAGTGCAATTGCTGTGTTGTAGGGTAGTTCTATTTTTAGTTTTTTGAGGAACCTCCATACTGTTTTCCAGAGTGGCTGCACCAGTCTGCGCTCCCACCGACAATGCAGAAGGGTTCCCCTTTCTCCGCATCCTTGCCAATACCTGTTGCTTCCTAAGTTGTTCACTTTAGCCATTCTGACAGGTGTGAGGTGGTACCTTATTGCAGTTTTGATTTGTATTTCTCTTTGTGATGAGTGATGTTGAGCATCTTTTCATGTGTCTGTTAGCCATCTGGATGTCTTCCTTGGAAAAGTATCTAGTCATGTCATCTTCCCATTTCTTCACTTGTTTATTTGTTTTTTGGATGTTGAGGTTGATAAGTTCTTTACAGATTTTGGATACTAACCCTTTATCAGATATGTCATTTGCAAATATCTTCTCCCATTCCATCAGTTTCCTTTTAGTTTTGTTGATTGTTTCCTTTGCTGTGCAGACGGTTTTTATCTTGATAAGTTCCCAATATTTCAATTTTGTTTTTGTTTCCCTTGCCTCTGGAGACATGTCTAGTAAGAAGTTGCTGTGGCTGAGGTAAAAGAAGTTGACCTGTTTCCTCCTCTAGGATTTTTTTTTTTAAAAATTTATTGTTTATTTATTTTTGAGAGAGAGAGACACACACACACATAAATAAAATTGTTTATTTATTTTTGAGTGGGGGAGGGGCAGAGAGAAGGGAGACACAGAATCTAGAGCAGGCTCCAGGCTCTGAGGTGTTAGCACAGAGCCCAACATGGAGCTTGAACCCACGAACCGTGAGATCATGACCTGAGCCAACGTTGGATGCTTAACCGACTGAGCCACCCAGGTGCCCCTCTCCTCTAGGATTTTGATGGTTTCCTGTCTCATATGTGGGTCTTTCATCCATTTTGAATTTATTTTTGTGTGTGGCGTAAGAAAGTGAAATACTTTCAGTGTCCTAAGACCTCCTTTTGTTCCACTTAGTCTCCCTTCCTTGACTCACCCCAAAGTCCTTGCAAACATTGATCTTTTTAGTGTTTCCACAGTTTTGCGTTTTCCGTAATATCATATGCATTCGTTGGATTCATACAGTAGGTAGCCTTTTCAGATTGTCTTTTTACATGTAGCAACCTGTCTTTATGTTTCTAAATGTCCCTTTGCAACTTGGTAGCACTTTTCCCTATTTCCCTGTGTAACCCTGCATCATATGGATGTACCACAGTTTATGCACTTACCTATTGCAGGATATCTTTTGTTTCAGCTTTGTTGAGGTATGGTTGACAAATAATAATTGTATCTATTTAGGTGGAATAGTGTAACATTTTGATATCCATTGTGGAATGACTACCATGATCAAACTAATTAACATAGTTACCCCCTTTTTTTGTGGTGAGGACACTTCATGTGTACTCTCTCAGCAAATTTCAAGTATACAATACACTATTATTAACTATAGTCACCATGCTGTAACGATTGCATCCAAGTTTTAGCAGTTATGAATAAAGCTGTTGTAAATTTTTGTGTGCGGGTTTTAGAGTGGACAAATGTTTTCAACTCACTTGGGTAAATGCCAAGAAGCATGATTGCTGGATCATATAATAAGAATATGAAACCTTCATTGTTTTGTTTATCTGAAAATGTCTTTATTTCATCTTCATCTTGAAGGATATTATTCCTGGTTATAGAGCCCTAAGTTGGCAGTTATATTGTTTCAACACCTTGAATATGTCATCCTAGAGACTTCTGGTCTTCCCTGTTTATGCTGAAAGTCAATCATCGCTCTCATTGTTCTGTTTTGAAGACCATGGCTTTAGCTTTATCTGCCGTGGTTGCTTCCATGATGTGCTCTCTCTCTCTTGCAGGTTGACAATGTAAGTTTAAAAGATGTTTGCTTTAGAACTTTCTTGCTTGAGATTCTTAGTGTTTCTTGAGTCTTAAGCAACATGTTATTCATCAGTTTTGGAAACAGCATGCCCTTGTCTGTTCAAATATTGCCCAGGCACTTTCCCTGTCTCCTCTTCATTTAACTTCAATTAAATATGTTCCGCCCATGTTAGCCTCTGCATCCACTGAATCTCTTCCTACTCATTTTGTATTTCCTTCATCTTTTCTCTGTATGTTTTACTCTAGATATTTTTATCTAATCCATCATCTAGTGTACTAGCATCTCTTCACCATGACTTACCTGTTGAAAATGTATATAATACATTTCTTGCTTTCAGGTATTTTATATTTTGTCTGTAAAATATCTTTTATGTTTTTTTTGTTTTGTTGATACATAAATTACATTCAATAGACTGCGCCTATTTAAGTGTACAGTTTGATGAGTTTTGACAAATTGAAACGTGTGTCACCACCACCACTATCAATATTCAGAATATTTCCAGTGCCCTGCCAACTTCCCTCTTGTGCCTTTGAAGTCAAACTTCTTGCTCCATCTCCAGCCCTGGCCAACCACCAAGATCTCTTGTCTCAGTATAGTTTTGTCTTCTCAAGAATTGTATGTCAAATGATTCAGACAGCATGCAATATTCTGTTTCCAGTCGTCCACCACGTAATGCTTTTGATATTCCCAAACATTGTGTGTGTTGGTAGTTTGTTCCTTTGCGATACTTTGAATGGATATTCCAAAGTTTGCTATTCATTCACCAACTGCTGGACATTTGGGATGTTTTCAGTTTGGGGACATTGTGAATAAAGCTGCTATCAACATTCACATACAAGATTGGTGTGGACATGTGCTTTTAGTTTTCTGAATTAAATACAAAGAGTGGAATGATTAGATTACATGGTACTTGCATGCCTACCTTAATAAGAAACTGCCAAAAACTGCCAAAGTACCTAGTCTTTACACTAACATGTGAAAACCATAGTGGCTCCACCTTACCAGCCCTTGCCATCATTGTCACCCATTTGAATGTAGCTCTTTCTAGTAGTTGTGGTATGCTGTCTCGGTTCAATTTTAATTTTTATTTTCTTGTTGCCTAACAACTTTGAGCAACTTTACATGTGTTTAATTATTTGACATGCATTTTCTTTGGGGAAATGTCTGTTCAAATATTTTAGCTATTTTTAAAACAAGTTCTGTGTTCCCATTATTGAGTTGTAAGAGATTTTTGTATGTCCAGACATGCAAGTAAGTTCTTTTGTATGTCCAGACATGCATGTAAGTATTCTCCCTCTCTGTGACTGGATTTTATTTTCTTAACAAGATCTTCCAAAAAAGCAAGGTTTAACTTGCCTTTTAAATTGTTTTATAAAGCCAGTTTACCATTTTTTCCCTATTTTTGTTCATGCTTTTTGTGTTCTAAGAAGTGTGGTCTAACTCAAGTTAACAAAGGTTTTTCTCCTGTTACAGTGAACAAGTTTCATAATTTTTCCCTTTACATATATGCTTATTGTCTTTTTGGGGTTCCCCTTGTATGTGATTTGAGGTAATGCAAAAGTTCTATTTTTTTCCATATGCATATTCAATGTTTCTTTAATATTTGTTGAGCACATATTTTCCCTCATTGGATCACCTTAGCTCTATTGTTGAAAATCAATTGCCCATATATGCGTACCTCTATTCCTGGACTTTCTATTTGTTTTCTATTTATTTACATGTCTATATTTATGCTAGTATCACACTATCTTGATGACTGTAGCTTTATAGTAACTTAGGAAGTTAGTCAGCATGAGAATTCCAAATATGTGCTTCTCTTTCACAGTTGTTTTGGCTATTTCAAAGATTTTTTTTTAAGTACATTAATTTATTTTGAGAGAGAGAAAGAAAGCACGAGCAGGGGAGGGGCAGAGAGAGAGGAGAGAGTGAAAATCCCAACCAGGCTCCACACTGCCGATGCGGAGTCCGATGCAGGGCCTGAACTCACCAACCGTGAGATCACGACCGAAGTCGGACACTTAACCAACTGAGCCACCCAGGCGCCCCTGGGCTATTTCAATCCTTTGTATGTCAGTAAAATTTATATAACCACCTTGTTGTTTTTTTAGTCATTTGAATTATTATGAATCAGCAGATCATTTTGGGGAGAGTTTTCATCTTAGCAGTATTGAGCCTTAAAGTCTAAACACATCATCTATTCTCCATTCATTTACATCTTTTCAAATTTCTCTCAGCAATGCCGATGTAAATGTTTCATTTCCAGCTTCACATGTATTTTGTTAAATTCACCCTAAGAAGTTCATGTTTTTCATGTATTGTAAATGATATTTTTATTTTTATTTCCAATTTTTTTGTTTCTAGGATAGATAACTATAATTGATTTTTGGGTATGGACCTCATATCCTGCCACCTTGCTTATCTCACTAGCAGGAGTTCTAGTAATTTTTTAAAGGACTTGTGGAACTTTCTATGTATGTGATCTTCTCAGTTATGAATAAAGACAATTTTACTTCTTTCTTTCCACCTTGTATGCCTTTTCAATTTTTTGCAAATCCTGCCTTAATGCACTAAGTAAGACTGCCAATCAGGGCTAGGAGTGGTAAGAGACCTTAGAGGGAAAGCTTTCAGATTTTAATGATGAAGTATGTTTCAGATGACCTTTATCAGATTTAAGAAGTTTTTCCTATTCCCAGTTTCCAGATAACTTTTAATCTGAATAGGTGTTAAACTTTGTTGAATGTATTTCCAAATGATACTGGTATCGCATTGTAGCTGTCATAAATTGCCACATACTTTCTCCTCCTTTCCAGACGAGGTGCCTTATCTCAGGTGTCCTCTGCACGCAGTGCTCAAACCCACACCTGTGGCTTTTGGTGAGTGTCTGCACCCTCATTCAGGAAAAGGCACATCCTGCTGTGTGCACAGCAGGATCCTGGGAGGTTTCCAGGGTGAGGGTGCCAGAAGAGTCTTGGGTCATCCACCACCCCAGGGCTGGGGCCCAGGCATCATCCATCCCTCTCACATCCCAGGCCAGGCACCAGTAAAGCTAAAGTGAAGGGGAATCCATCTCTGTCAGAATCACAGCATCCGTGTTGCCGAGCCCAGACCCAGCAGCCAGGAAGACAGAAAGCACAGCAGTGGCCAACAAGGCAGAAACCCACCCGAAGCCTGACTTTAGGGGAGGAGACCTTACACAGCCAGCTTCCTGGGGGTGTGACCTACACAGCCCCATGGGACCCCGTGCTCGCAGGCGTTGCACACCTGGTTCCATGCTCTGCTGTCACCCTCTTGGAATTCTTCATCATTTTTTCACAGGGAGACCCACGTTTTCATTCTCCACTGGGCCTGTGCAATTAGGTGCCTGGATCTGGGTCAGGAGCCTAGTGTGGGTGAGAGAGGGGAACCTCTTCTCAGGGAAAAGAGGCAATGGGGTGCAGGGGTCCTTAGTACTACTCTCTCCCTCTTCTGAACCTGGGACCTCGTCCCCTCAACTGAGGACGTCACTGAGGGGCCTGAGAAAGTTCCACTGTCCCGCCTGCCACTGAGCCCTCCCAGGTGTCTCACCTTGGTCCACGGGAGGAACTGCAGTCCCCACCCCACTCCCGCAGGGATCACTCAGCCCTTCAAGACACCAGGGCTTAGGCCTTGCTTTGGCTTCACTGGGAGAGCCCTGTTTCCAGTGAAGAAGAGCTCCAGAGCCCACCAACAGGCCTCAGGTCATGGTCACAGGCAATGGGCTGGTGAGCTCTACTTTCATTAAACCTACTCTGTCGGGAACAATGGCTCCTCCTTCCACCTGCTGGAGGGTGTAGAATGTTGCTGAGGCCTATCTCCTTGCCCTGAAGACTCCATCTGAGGGAGGGATGAGGTGCTGAGGTTGTGTGGAGGATGAGGGAAGGGTTCCCTTAAGATGGCGCCTCCAAAGATGGGGTGGAGGAGGTGGGGATTGGTGAATGTCTGTGGACCTTGTTGTGTGGTGGGAGGGACCGTGGCACCAACCCACAGCCTTCCACTCCACCCTTTTTCCTGCCACCTCCCCCACCATTGGCATCTAACTGGGGTTGTACCACGTGGGAAATCATGTAACTCTGTGGACTGGAGCCTCTCGAAACTCACGGTCTAGGCACTCAGGGGGCACCTCCGCATCTCCCAGCACTGTACCCACACCTACTGCCTTCCATGCAGAGGCAGGGCATGGCCATCTCAGAGCACCCGACCACGTGCTCCTCAGAGCACCACGTGCGCAGGTAAAGGAAGAAACTTCCCAAGTAATTTTGCAACTTTAATGTAACACCGATACCAAAAACATGAAAACACGACAGAAGCGCACAACAACAGCACACAACCAAAGCAGGAAGGGCAGAGAGAGCTTCATCTGGCATGCCATCTCAGATGGGCAGGGAGAAGCTGCCTAGAGTGCTGTGTGAGGGAGGGATCTGAGGAGGCACTCTGGCCTGGTGCGTGACGGCCGCAGTCCATCAGCGCTGCCTGCAATGCAAGACACAAAAGCTGACGCAGAAATACAAATATATGTGAAACGGGGAGGGACGCAAGGACAGAACAAATGTCTTTCACACTCTCTTGGTTCCCCCACTGCTCCCAGGCCCTCCCCCGACTTCTCACAGCCCCCTCCCACGCCCTCCTGCAGAGTTTCATTTAGCGACTGAAAACCTTACTGGATCCAGGAGAAGAAGTTGGCACTCGTTCTGGCGGCATTTCTGGTCCGGATAGTGGAGCTGGTGCTGGGCCCATCGAGAATGCTGGTGCTGGCCCCACCATTGGTGCCACTGCTGACACCAGCCCTCCAAGTGGCTCTCCTGTTGGCACGGTTGCTATTCAGAATGTACTGATGGTATCTGGCCCAGAAAGCGAAGGGAATCCTGGCCCAGGCATCGCCAAAATCTCCGTCCTCATCCCAGGTCAGGAGCTCCACCTGTATGTCGTCCCAGCTCCACCGTCCAATCAGAGCTTCGTCCCCGATATTCATCTGGGCCCTCATCTGGGCCCTGGCATGCTCCTCAGCCATATCCACATCCATCGTCTTGAATGCATCATCCACAGCCTCCAGGAAATGAGCCTTCCACTCCCGGGGGTCTCGGTTCTGATTCTGCAGTAGAGTGACAGCGACCATCCAAACAGCTAGCCCACCTCCACTGAGCACCTGCTTCCTGCCATACACCCTCCCGGGAGCTGTGCATAATCATTACACAAATAAAGACCGCTGGAGTCTGACTCTCCCGTTATTCCAGGCCAGTCCAGGGGCTTCACCCCATCCCTCCTGCTTACTAAGTCTGTGAACTTGTGTCAGTGACCTACTTAGGAACCTGTCAGTATCCTCACTGGACAGACAGTGGGAGGAGGCCGTGACCAAGAAACAAAGAAGGTACAGCAAGGACCAGACCCAGACCCCATCGCCTGGCCCCAAACAGAGGCTCTCTGTTACCTGGGCAATGAATCGCAGCACCCTCATCTTGCTGGTCTCGTGGCGGGCTCGCAGGCCCCAGAGGAACTCATACTCGGGTGGGCTGCTATTGGGGACCTTCTTGTATTCCAGGTACCTCAGGGCAAGAGGAAGAGAAACGTTTGCTTCCAGCCAGGCAGACCTGTTGTTGCACCAGTGGCTCCCAGGTGGCCCCTTTCCGGCCCTGATGCTGCAGCTCAGCTCCTGGGGGAGGATGGTCCTGACCTCCAGCCCATGCCTCACTCCCACGCTCACTCCTAGGGTTTCTGCCTCCACGATTGAGGCCTACAAAGCCTTAGGCCGCCAGTCCTGCCCAGAAGCCACGTGGAGGTGCAGGGTGGGACACGTGTAGGGTATCTGTTCATAGGAAGGCCACAAGTTTGTGCCCCTTGTCACAATGCACCCAGAGTCCCGTTGGGTGTGTTGTAAACAGAGGAGCCATTTCATCAGGCGCCCTGCTCTGAGCTCACCCCAGTGCAGGGTGTCGTCCATGGCCTGGAGGAACCCTGGGACGGCCCACTGCAGAGAACGACTCTAAAGGGAAGAAGAGCAGCACACTCTGCCCATATCCCTGACGGTGTGCGCGTGCGCGTGCACGTGTCCGTGTGCCTGTGTGGGTGCGCGCATGTTCTCCAAGGACCAAGGATTGGGTGGGCCCTAACCAGAAAGCCAGGAGGGCTGGGCTCTAGGGCCAAATGGGGCGCTTACCTGTGGGGGGCCACGCTCAGACTTCCACTCTCTGAGTCCCCTGTTCCCGGGATGGAAAGCAAGGGAAATTCTACTACAGCCTATGGGGCAGGTGCCAAAGGGCATGGGGGTTGTAACACACCCTGCACCGTGTTCTCTGTCAGCTTGTACTCCCTTTCCCCAAGACCAAGCTGGATCTCTACTCCTCGCCAACACTCCAGACGCCACCCACACTCACACCAGGGACACCTATCCCTCTGGTGCTAAGATATGGGATGGAGAATGGCTGCTCGGCCAGATCGGCACACGAGGAATGCACAAGCGTGAGACAAAGTTAACCTGGCCAATACTTACTTCTGCTTCACAAAGTCCTCTGTAATGAGCTTCCTCAGATCGCCAAGGAATGGGTGCCTCACCCTGAGGGCAAGGAAAGGAATCCATAACAAGAACAGTGGCAGTGAGGGACACGTGGGCGGGAGCACTCCCTGGCAGGATTGAGAGCTGCCCAGCCTGTGGGGCATCCCCATGGAGGCCTGGGGTGGCACCAGGGGCCGCACGTCAAGGATGTCAAGGATACCCTAGGCAAGGGTTTGGTGGAATCCCTAAATCTGATGGTTTCTCTTACGTCTCATCTGGGGACAGAGAGGGGACATGGAGCAGCGAGGGGCTGAGAGTTCAGGACCATTTCCCCATGCACCATGACGAGACCCTTTGCCTCTACCCAGTCCAGGACGTCCACTCCCCTGGCACCAGGCCACCAGGCTACTGCAACCCTGGTGCCACTGGTGCCCAAGGACAACACTGAGGGGTGGGAGTCGAGAGCCCAACCATACCCAGGGCGCAGTCCCATCTTGCGTAGTGCCTCCCAGAGGACAGCTGTGAGAGGAGATGAGACACAAGAATTTCACACACAAAGCTGAGACTCTGGGCAACCCCCCCCACCCCCCGGCGGCAGGTCCAGCCACTCACCCTCGCTGGCACGGTTGCCATTCATGAAAATGACTCCCAGAATCACCAAGAGGAGGCTCAGCCTGGGGGTGTCCTTGGTCCTAAAGGTGGAGAAAGACGCATTCTATCCGGCAGGCATCTGCCTGAGGGACTAGGGTCGGTTCACCTGACTAGCCTTTCCCAGATGGCTGGGCTACAGAGCGGTCCTTCCCACTCTGCGCATGGCTTGTTCTCTGACCCAGACCATCTTTTCCTCTGTCTGAGACTGAATCGCTTCACGCATCGAACGTAGATGTGAAGAGCCCCTCCCAGAGTCGTGTCCACAACGGGGTCAGGGCAGGGAGCAAATGCTTGGCAAAAGTGTGTCCACAGGAGGCATATCCAGACCTTCCCCGCCCTTCGAGCACCGGGAGTTAGACTGGACGGGAAGCTTCCTTCTCCCAGGACCACTCTGCCAAGCCCAGGCCAGGCACGTAGCAGGAAGGGACAGGCAACAAGGAGCCTGCTTTCCCAGAAGATGGGGTGAGGAGGTGGCCGGGGTGGGGGTGAAGCCCTGAGAGCAGCCAAGGCTTGACCCCAGGCTCCTGCCCTTTCATCCCCTAATCACTGGGCACCACTAACTGTGGGTAGGAGCTGTGCCAGGCACCAAAGCCCTGTTTTCCCGTTTCTCCGAGAGGAAAGGGAGAGGCACCAGCGAGGAACCCACAATCCTCCTGCCTGCCCTTTCTTACTTTCCCAGGAGACGAGCTGAGGAATCACGTGTGCACACGAGAATGTACAGGTGTTCTTCCTTGTCAATTTCCTTCAGGTGGATCCCAAACTTCTACGTGGGGGAGAAACCAGAACAGGACATGAGAAACCCACGCTGCCTGTCCCGCAGGCAGTCCCTTCATTTCCCGTCAGAACTCTCTCTCAGCCGGGACCCCAAAGTCACGCAGAAGACTGAAGAAGAGAGGCCGAAGAGGAACTGCCCTGTGGGAGCTCTGGCACCGGCCAAAGCAACAGGACCCACTTCAGGGGACAAGAGACACTCAAAAGAGCATGAGGGAGAGGACCCTGCGGGGGATGGAAGCATAAGGTGGACGCTCCCAGGTGGAGAAGCTAGGGAGGGCTTCCAGAGCAGGTAGTGCCGGAGGTGGGCCTCAAGGGGCTGCAGGGTGCAAGGCCTGCCTGCAGCTCTTGTACTACAGGGAGCTGCCCCTGTCCCTTTGCCCACCTTTTCCAGAGTGTACGTTGCTCGTTCAATGATCTCAGGGAAATGTTCGTCGTATTCTCGGATGACATCCTTCATCATGTCTGCGGGAGATGAGAGGTGGAGAGAGCACCAGGGCTGAGCAGGGGCCAAAGAGCTGCACCCCCTCAGTCAGCCTCACTGAGGGGAGCACAGTTGGGACCCCCGTACTGTGCAAATGGGAGCTGGGCACACTGGGTGGGGACATGTGATGCGAGGCCCCGCAGGGTAGGGATGGGGACGGGGGAAGGGCAGAGCTCAGGGAGGGGGCACAGGTTGCCCACCTGAGCGCTTGATGGGAATCTTCTTGTAGTCCTTAATCATCAGATATTTCACCAGTTTATTTGCCTGGAGGAGGAGGAGCACACGGGGAGATCAAGGCATGGCTGACCTCCAAGAACTGGCCCATAGGAGAGGAGAGGAGGAAGACGGGGAAAAGGCAGATTTCTTACCCTCTCTTGCAGAAGGGTCACGTTGCGGGGTGGCAAGCACAGGACATGTCTTGAGGGTACCTGGGACCTCAGGGCCATCGGTGGCCGGGGCACCATATGAGCCCGCACTGTCATCGGAGGCTGCGATGGTCTCCAGGTCGGTGGGACCGCAGGAGGCTCTCTCTCCTCCTCGCTGCTCTCATATTCGTCATCCAGGTGCTTGGACTGTAGCATTAGAGAGAGAAGAGACCCAGGGCTACCAGACTCACTGTGCAAAAGTGCCCAGCACACGTCTTAACCAGAGGAGATACTTGGAAATGAGGGTAGTACAAACAGTGGATGACATGTGCTGACTGCTTACTACGTGCCCGGCACCGAGCCAACCTCTTCTCCCATCAGGCCTGAGGGCAGAGACTTCGTGGAGTCAAAGCATGCTAGCAGACTTGTGTTGGACCAACGTGCACAAGCTGACAGAAAAGAGGAGGGGAGGGGAGGGGAGAGGAGAGGATAGAGCAGAGAAAGGAGGGGAGCAAGGGGGGGTACAGACAGCAGGGAGGTCTCACCTTCTTGGTCCTCTTGCCTCCCATCCTGACCCAGGGCTCAGCACTGTGCTGGGCAGGGGCAGCTGCACCCTCAGGCTCAGGGATGCTTGTGGCCATCTTGGTCTTGGCAGCAGCTGCTGTCACAGCATTCTGAGGCTCCACCCACCGGGTCTTGGCGAGAGCCTTTCCAGATTTGGTCGTCTTGGGCCGGGTGGCTGCCCCCTCCCTGGCAGGTGCTGCCTGGAGCACCCCGGAAGCAGCACTGGGGCCCTCTGTGGCAGCCTCTTGGGCCGGGGCAGGCCTCTTGGAGCGGGAGAAGGCCATGCCACTGACACCTGCCGGCTGGGTGAAATCAAAGAGATCGTTCTGACCCAGGAGGGCTGTCTTGGGCCGGGTGGCATCCATCTCACTGGCACACGGAGCCTGAGAGAAACCACAGGCAGCACTAGGACCCTCAGTAGCAGCCTCCTGGGCCTGGGAGCCTGTCTGGGGCTGTGTGGACTTTGCTGGAGCCCCTGGGGCGGCCATCTCACTGGTGACTAGCATCTGGGAGATGTGTGGAGCAGCAAGGGTGGTCTCAGGGGTGGCTGCCTGAGCCTGGGCCGCATAGGTCATGGGCTGGGTATCTTCTCCTGAAGCCTGGTCTGTGGCCACTGGGCGGTTAGTGACCACCTGATTGTAGGTGGCACGGGCAGCAGCAGCAGCGGCCCTAGCAGCACGATTGGAGGCGGCTGCGCGGGCTACGTTGACAGCATGGGCAGCAGCCTCATTGGCAAGTGTTTCTGGATCCAGCTGAAATGCCTCCATCAGAGTCCTAGCTAGCATAGGGTTTTCCAGTTCCCAGGGCTCATTCTGCAAGGCCAGACAGAAGGGTAGGGGAAAGCAGACAGTTCTACAAGCTCACATCATGCTTCCCACCCAGCCTCCTCCCTGCAGCCAGCTCCCAACCCCCACCCCCCCGCCTGCCCCCCCCACCCCGGACTTCCCAAACCCCCTTTCTCTGAGCAGGAGAGGGAATGCTCGGGAAGCTGGGCAGTCCTCCCCCATTCAACCCTCCCATTCACCACCCCCCCCCCAAAGCAGCTTCACAAGGGAGAAAGCCCAGGGCCAGCAGGTGGCCACCAAGGAGCCTCACCGATAAGATGCGAAGGCCTGGACCCAAGCTCCCAAAGGCTCTGAGGATACGGATGTCAAAGCTGGTGAGGGTGCCATAGCCTCCAAAAGCACCAAATTCTTCATAGTCATTTCCTTCAACCATCTCTTCCTCCCCGACTTCATCGCTACCCTCATCCATGTCTTCAACGTTGTAGGTTTCTGATTCCATGCGGTAGCTTCCCTCAGCCATGCTGGGGGGGGGGGGGGGGGGGGGTCCCAAGGAGAAGAGAGCTTAGCCAGGGAGGGAGGGTGAGGCTTCTTCAAGGGGGAAGGGGCGGGATCCAGTGGGAGGTGGGATCCCTCAGGAGGAGGGAGGCTGCAATCATCAGGTTACTAGGCAGTACAAGGCAGACAGAGGGGGGAGGGGTAGGAGGGAGAAGGGAGGGAGGGGGTGTCTGTTGGATTAGATTCTGTCAGAGACGCAGCACTAGGAGAGGGATAGCGATGGTCTCCCTGCACTTAAAGGGGAGTTCAAGAGGGGCACGCTCCCCGTCCCAGCCTCTAGATTTGAATAGGGGGTGGACTGGTGGGCTTGGGTCTGAAGAGTCCCAAAGGGGGATGCATTGAGAGAGGGAGAAACAAAGGGCTTGGATTTAACGACGAAGGGGGAGAGCAGATGACATGAGAGGGCTGAGACTACCGGGACCCCGGAAAGCTATGGGAAACTGAATCCAGAGACCCTCTGGCTAGGTCCAGGCGGGGGCATTCAGCTGATGATTCAGGTCTGGGTTGGGCTCATACAGGAGCGCTAGGGGTGAGAAGGGTGGGGGTGGGGGCTCGGATTAGGTGAGGCATGAATTAGAGCGCTGGAGGTCTCAAACCCCAGGATCGCAACTCCAGGAAGGGGCCCACGGGGTCAGCTTGGTTGGAGTGATCTAGGAGTGGTTGGGGTGGGGGTAGGGCCTCTGCTCTGAGATAGCTCAGCAGGGTGCACACGGGTCTGCTAAAGGGGTTCGGATTGTGGGCTCCAGTGTAAGTGGGGATCAGAGAGCCTGAGTCTCCTGTTGGAAGACTCTCCTCTCCTGTTGGAAGAGGTCGGTGCGGAGGTGGGGGGTGGGGGGGGCGGAGTGTCCTACCTAGACCGTGGGTCTAAGCGGGCTCAGGTTCTGAGTGCCTGGGCTTTGTTCAGATCCCGCTATTGGGGGCGGGGAGGGCGCACCGTGCCGGGTTCCACTCGTCCTCTCCCGGTCCAGTCCGGGGCTGGATTCTTACCTTCCCTGGGGCTCCAATGGCGTCCGTCCTCAGCACCAGGAACCCCGCAGCCGCGCCCTCGCCTACTGCTGCCAGCACAGCAGCTCCGACCACCCCGCCCCTTTTCTCCGCGCACCCCCCGCGTCTGGGCAGCCTGCGCATGCGCGGACCCCTCCAGCCCGCCCGCTTTCCCAACAAAAGCCCTCTCCACCAGGTTCCCAGTGCGCATGCGACTCCAAGAGTGGGTGGGCGGGGTGGGGGGCGTTTTCTCCTTCCCGCCCGAGACCCCTCACCCCTCCTCTGACCGCAGGGTCGCGCACTCACAGCTCTGGGTGCAGTTCGACCACCCAATCATCTACCCTCGGTGCCCGCACCCTGCACAATGCTTCTCGTCCCTGCCCTCCCCGTTCCCGCTAAACTCCTCTGGTGTGGTCTGGAATACACTATGTCTGGCTTCCCCAGCATGACCCCTAGGTCACAAACACAAAGGTCTCTAGCTGTGTCTCTAACTGTAACAAGGGGAATGGAAATGGCCAGAGGATGCCAGTTGCCTTTGTGTTGCCCAGCACTACCCATCTCTATGGCCCCCAGACACACTGGGAACATCTGCTTCCCCAGCTACTCTGTATGCAGCGTGTGCATCACATCACAGCGCTGTCTGTACTGGGGCTTGTCTTCCTCTCACAGCAGCCCTGGGAGGTGGCTGTCAGCATCCCCATTTTACAGATCAGAAAGCTGAAGCGCAGTCACACCGCATGAACTAGACAAGGCCACAGAGCCAGTAAACAGAAAATGCAATATGTGGGCCTGGGTCTTCCTGACTCCAGACCCCGTGTCCCTGTAGGGCTGGCCTGGGGACTGAGGTGCGCCCCCCCCCCTTCAGTTGGAGCGACAGATCCACCCCTCAGCTCTCCTGCCCTGCCAACACCTGTCCCAAACAAGCAAAGTTTGTGCTCTCTGAGACGCAAGCTCATGCTCTGTATCCGGGACACAGGTAGAGACCCCCAGTCTCCAGCCCTCACCTACTGCACGCGTGGGTCCATCCAGGTGTGGGAATTGCTCCTTGGGGTCCACTCCCTGACCTAACCTCAGGCCTCTTCGCTGTGAGTGGCACAAACACGCTGCCCCTGAGGCCTTCCTGGTGCCCACTGGAGCGGCCAGGACAATCAGGCATTTTGTGTGTCTGAGCCATGGCAAGCCCTGCTTCAGAGTAAATGTTTGCCCAGGGTTCCTTGCAGGGCAGGGGCCTGGGGCCGCTGTGGTCTTGTGGAAAGAAACCGGGCTGGTCTTCAGAATTCCAGGGATGGGGTGCCAGGCCAGTCTGTTGCTACTAGCTGTGTGAGCCTGCTCCGGTCCCTGGACATCTGTGAGCCCGGTTTCTCAATATGCAACATGGAGAGCACAGGAAGCACATCCCGGGGTCCTACCCGACCCAACACATGCTGCTGTGCTTCCAGAATGACTGGAGAAACTGCTTTGGAGGCAGACAATGCTATGTTTCCAACTCAAATCGAACCTGTGCTTTTTACAAAAACCATAGCGGACTTTTAGATTTGTTTTTATGTCAGCCTCTCCGGGACTCCTGTGTGTGAATGGAAGCTATTGCTAGGACCACAGCTTTTACTCTCCAGTGACCAGTATCAATTCTGACTGGCTGGATGACTTTCCTCAGCTGTTGCATAGCAACCTCCCCGTCAGCAGCCTGTGTCTCTTCAGCCCTTCCTGTATAACACGTTTCTGTGGGAGGTGACCAGACCCTAGAAATGAAAGCCTTGGCAAGCTGCTCAGTGCTAATAGAAAATACTGTGTTCCCATCTCAAACTGAACCTGTGCTTTTTACAAAAGCCATAGTGGACTCTCGTACTCATTTTGTTTGCTTGTTTTTGCTTCCTTTCTCCTTTCTGAAATTGAGCTATAATTGGCATATGACTTTATGTTAGTTTCAGGTGTGCAACGTAGTGATTCAATATTTTTATGTATTGTGAAATGATCACCACAATAAGTCTACTTAACGTCCATCCCCATACATAGCTACGACTTTTTTTCTTATGATGCGAGCTTTTGTCACATTTGTTTTTATATCAGCCTCTCTCTCTATATAAGCTATATAACTATATATCTATGCTAACATGCTAGTAACTCCAAAATCTACAGCTCCAGTTTGAACCTCGCCTTTGAGATCCAAACCCATATATTCATTCCCCTACGTGACATCTCCATTTGGATGTCTCAAGGGCTCCTCACAGTGAGTCTGTCTAGAACTGGTCACTTGGTATACTACCCCTCCCAAAGGCTCAGACTCCCCATCTCTCTTGTTTCTAAAACTCCCATCTTCACCATCTCAGTAAATGGCACCATTATCCACACTCACTCCAGAAAACGGAAGTCAGCTACCACCACTCCCCTTTGCTCATACACTGCACCCTGATGGGAAGCCTCTGCAGCTCTCCAGAACTATCTCTCTGTGTGGCTCTCCCCTCCCTTATTTCCAGCAAATTCTAGTCACGTTGGCCTCTCAGAACTCTCAACTCTGTCTCCTTCACTCAGGCTCTCCACTGGGCTCTGTTTGTGTTCAGTCTCCCTGTGCTGCAGCCTGTAAACTCCATCCAGGCAAGAAATTGGGGGAGTTGGGCAATCTGAGAGCTCACCATATTAGTTTCCTTTCTCTCAGGGATCGCTGTCTGCTGTTGCCTGCAGTGCCATGACGCAAAAGCTTTAGAAATTTTTTGGTTTGCAGCTATTCAGGTGGGAGAGTAAATCGGGTTCCTGTTAAACCGTCATGCCTCCATGATGTATTTCTTAAATTTGAATTTTTTCTTAAATTTGAACTTTTTTCACTGAGCCATAGGGTTTTAAGATGTGTTTCCTTGCTACACATGCATCTAAGATCTACCTAAGTGACTCTGCACAGATATCGTATGGCGTGTATTCATGACATTTTTCTTTCCAATCTGCTCCCCCAGGGCTTTACCCTGACTCCTAAGGAAGTGGAAAACTGGAAAAAATATACAACCATTCAACACCAAAGGTAAGAATTACAGGGAACTTCTCATCAGAAACAATGCAAGTTATAAGATGGTGGCATATCATCTTTATAATAGTGAAATAATTAATAACTGCCAACTCAGAATTTTTATATTCAACGAATATCTTTTTTTTTATATATGAAGTTTATTGTCAAATTGGTTTCCATACAACACCCAGTGCTCATCCCAAAAGGTGCCCTCCTCAATGCCCATCACCCACCCTCCCCTCCCTCCCACCCCCCATCAACCCTCAGTTTGTTCTCAGTTTTTAACAGTCTCTTATGCTTTGGCTCTCTCCCACTCTAACCTCTTTTTTTTTTTTCCTTCCCCTCCCCCATGGGTTCCTGTTAAGTTTCTCAGGATCCACATAAGAGTGAAACCATATGGTATCTGTCTTTCTCTGTATGGCTTATTTCACTTAGCATTACACTCTCCAGTTCCATCCACGTTGCTACAAAAGGCCATATTTCATTTTTTCTCATTGCGCTATACCTACCCTATGACCCAGCAATAGCACTGCTAGGAATTTATCCAAGGGATACAGGAGTACTGATGCATAGGGGCACTTGTACCCCAATGTTCATAGCAGCACTCTCAACAATAGCCAAATTATGGAAAGAGCCTAAATGTCCATCAACTGATGAATGGATAAAGAAATTGTGGTATATATACACAATGGAATACTATGTGGCAATGAGAAAAAATCAACAAATATCTTTTTAAAGTGAAGTTGAATTAAAAGTTCTTTTCATACATACCAGTGTTGAAATAATTCATCATCATTGGATATGCACTACAAGAAATAGTAAAGGATGTCTTTCAGGCATGAGAAAAATGACAGTAAATATAAATGTATTCTACACAAATGAATAAACAATACTGGAGATGTTAAATATGATGATAGCGATAAAATAATCTTTTTTTTTATTTTTGGAACTTTCTTTATAAATTAATTGAGAGCGTAAACAGAAATTCATAGCAATGCATTGTGGAGTATAAATTCTGTGGAATTAATTTCTTGGACAATAATAGCACAGGGCCTAGTGTGGGAATATAAGTATACTGTTGGTGGGTTCTAATTCTACATGTGAAGTAGTACAATATTACTTGAAGGTAGACTGTGGTAAGTTAAAAGAAGCATCAAATGTAAAACCTATCCAAAAAATTATGGCTAATAAGCCTATTTGGAAGATAAATGGTATTATCATGAAATACTTTAAAATAAGTCCTAAAAGGGAAAACAAAATAAGACAACAGATGAGCAAGTAGAAAACAAATAGCATGATAGTTTTAAATACAACCATATCGACAATGGTATTGAATACAAATTGAATTCACCAATTAAAATGTAGAGATTGACAAATTGGATTCCTTTTTCTTAAATAGGCTTTATTTTTAGAGCACTTTTTAAGTTCAGAGCAAAATTGAGCAGAAAGTACAGAGCCATCCCATAAACCCCTTGCCCAAAACAGACACAGCCTCTCCCACTACCAACATCCTGCACCAGACTGGAATACCTCCTCCTCCAATCAATGAATCTATACTGACACGTCATTATCATGCAAAGTCCACGGTTCACATCGGTGTTCACTGTTGGTTTTGTGCATTCCATGGGTTTGGACAAATATGTAATGACATGTATCCACCATTATCGTACCACACAGAATTGTTTCACTGCCCTCCAAATCCTCTGTGCTCCACATACAAACCCCTCTCTCTTTCCTAACCACAGGCAACCACTGAGTTGTTTGTTTGTTTGTTTGTTTGTTGTTTGTTTTGTTTTGTTATGTTTTTGTATTTTTAAACTGTTTCCATAGTTTTGCCTTTTCTGAAATGTCATATAGTTGGAATCATACACTATGTGACCTTTTTAGATTGGCTTCTTTTAGTGGGTAATGTGCATTTAAGTAAGGTTCCTCTGTGTCTTTTCATGGCTTGATGGCTCATTTCTTTTTAATGCTGAATAATATTCCATTGCCTGGATGTGCCACAGTTTATTTATTCATTACCCTATGAAGGACGTCTTGGTTGTTTCCAAGTTTTAGCAATTATGAACGAAGCTGCTATAAACATATATGTGAGATTTTTGTGTGGACCTAAATTTTCAGCTCATTTGGGTAAATACCAAGGAGCACACTTGCTGGATTGTATGGTCAGAGTAGATTTAGTTTGGTAAGAAACTGTGCAACTGTCTTCCAAAGTGGTTGTACAATTTTGCATTCCCACCGGCAATGAATGAGAGTTCCTATTGCTCCACATTCCCACCAGCATTTGGCATTGCCACTGATCTGGATTTGGGCCATTTTAATAAGTGTGTAGTGGCATCTCATCGTTGTAATTTGCTTTTGCCTGGTGACATATGACGTGGAGCATGACAAATGGATTTTAAAAATAAGATCCAGCTATATGGTGTGTACATGAATTCCACTTTAAATGTAAAGGTACATAGAGGTTAAAAGTAAAAGGATGGGAAAAGATATAGCATGCTAGCAGTAATCAAAATCAAGCTGTAATGGATATATTAATACCAGACAAAGCAGATTTCAGAACAAAATACATTACCAGAGATAGTAATTGGTTATATTTATATTTGCAATTATATTTGTATTTAAAATTGGTTAAAATGGTCAAGTGGACATAAAAATTCTAAACAGAGTTTGGAAATAAATGAAAGAAAGAAAAATTCACAATTAGGGTCAGAGATTTTAAGTCTTTTCTCTCAAGAGTTGAACAAGTTGACAAAAAAAAAAAAACAAAAAAAAACCAAAACCAGTAAGAGTATAGACTGAAAAACACCATCACCCAAATTAATCTAATTAACATTTTCACACACTCTCCCCAACGGCAAAGAACACACACTCTTTTCATATATACATGAAAATTTACCACGATAGACAATATTCTGGGCCATAAAAAAAGTGTTACTAAATTTGACAGGATTAGCATCACCCAAAGGATTTTCCTAGAGGACAGTGGGATTAAATTAGAAGTAGATAACACAAATGTATCTGTAATATTTTAAAAGTATTTGGAAAGTATATAATACACTCTTCAGTAACATATGGGTGAAAGAGGGAATCAAAAAGAAATTTAGAAAGTAATTTGAACTGAATGAAAAGAAAGTACAACTTACTAAAATTAGTAGGATGTTTCTAAAGCAGTCCTTACAAAGAAATTTATAGAGCACAGATGCCTACATATAAAAATAAAAATTCAAATCAATGACCTAAACTTCAGTACTTAGAAACAAAAATGCAGACACAGTGAAGACCAAAATAGCAGAAGAAAGGAAATAAGGGAAAGTGCAGAAGTCACTGAAGTAGATGATAGAGAAAATAAAATACATTAAGTCTGATCTTTAAGAATATGAATATAATTGGGGTGCCTGGGTGGCTCAGTTGGTTAAGTATCCGACTTCGGCTCAGGTCATGATCTCGAGGTTCGTGAGTTCCAGCCCCACGTGGGGCTCTGTGCTGACAGTTCGGAGCCTGGAGCGTGCTTCAGATTCTGTATCTCCCTCTCCCTCTGCCCCTCCCCTGCTTGCTCTCTGTCTCTCTGTCTCTCTCTCTCTCTCTCTCTCTCTCTCTCTCTCTTTCTCTCTCTCTCTCGAAAATAAATGGACATAAAAAAAATTAAAAAAAAAGAACATCGGTACAACTGATAAGCCTTTATCTAGAATGATTAGGGGAATAAAAGAGAGAAGACACAGGGCACCTGCGTGGCTCAGTGGGTTAAGCATCCGGCTCTTGACTTCGGCTCAGGTCATGATATCATGGTTTGTGTGTTCAAGACCCACGTCAGGCTCTGCACTGGTGGTGCAGACGCTGCTTGGGATTCTCTCTCTCTCCCTCTCTCTCTGTCCCTCCCCAGCTCATGTGCTCTCTCTCTCTTTCTCCCTCTCTCTCTCTCTCTCTCTCTGTCTCTCAAAATAAATTTAAAAATATTTTAAAACAGGAAAATATTATAAAAAATGAGAGAGAGAAGACACGAGTTACCAGTATCAGGAATGAGAGAACTGTTGTCATCAATGATCTTACATTAAAATATTATAAATGAATATTATCAATAACTTTATTGTAATCAATGAAATTTTATACCACAAAAATATTCAAGAAAATGAAATTTAAAATGTCATTTGCAATAGCAAAAATTCCATTTACAATAGCCTAAAAATATAAATTGTTTTCGTATAGATGTGGTAGAAGAATGTGCAACATTTTACCTGAAAACATTAAAATATTGCCAAAAACAATTAAAGAAAACTTAAATAAATGCAGAGATATACTATGTTCATACTATCTCAAATACCAAATGTTGTTAAAGACTTAATTCGCCACAAATTCATCAATAGACTCAGCACAATCTCTGTAATAATCCCATCAGGGTTTTTGTAGGAATTGATAAACTGATTCTAAAATTTATAAAGAAATACAAAACACCTAGAGTATCTAAGACAATTTTGGAAAAGGAAACCCAGTTTGAAAGATTTATGCCATCAGAATTCAACACTGTTTTTTTCAGGTGTTGAGGATTAAGAAGGGCACTTGTGATGAGGACCGGATGTCGTACAGAAGTGTTGACTCCATACACTGTACATCTGAAACTAATATTACATTGCATATTAACTAACTGAAATTTAAATTGAAACTTAAAAAAATAGAAAAGAAACCAACAGTTATTACGAAGCTACAATAATCAAGAGAGTTTGCAGTTGACATAAAGAGAGACAATAGAACAATTTAGCATGATAGAAATTCCAGACACAAATACATGCAAGTATATAGCCAATTTGCTTTTTCAAAAAGATGTCAAGGAAATTCAATGGGGAAAAATTAATCCTTTCAAAACATAGTGCTGCTTTTTTTTTTGCCATATATAAAGAGAAAGAAAGAAAGAAAGAAAGACAAAGACAGAAAGAGAAAGAAAGAAAGAAAGAAAGAAAGAGAAAGAAAGAAGGAAGGAAGGAGAAACCTCAATCCTTACTTGACACCATAAACCAAAACAAACTTAAAATGGATCAAAAACCTAAACGTGAGCTAAAATTGTAAAATTTCTACAAGGAAACATAGGAAATTACGACCATCACAGTGTCTTTGGTTTGGGCAAAGTTTTTCAAACTAGGATGTCTAAAGCACAAAGTATGCAAGACAAAAATTAGTAAGTATGACTTCAAAATTAAAAATGTTTTGGTCTTCAAATGTCACTGTTTTGAAAATGAAAGAGAAAGCCACAGACTGGGATAAAGTATTTAGAAAAAATATATATCCAACACGGTACACTTTTCAACTATATAAAGAACTTTTGCAACTCAGTCATAAGAAGACAAATACCCAACTAAAAAACTGGAAACATGGACAAAATATTTCAACAGACTACCTCAACAAAGAAGTAATACAGATGGCAAATAAACACATGAAAACATGCTCACCATCATTTATTATTAGGGAAATGCAGATTAAAGCCACAATAAAAAAAAAAACTGTGTCGACACCCTCGTATGACTAAAATAAAATAACTGACCCTAACAAATGGTAGCAATGATATGGAGCAACTAGAATACTCATACACTGATGGTGGAAATGTAAAATAATGCAAACACTTTGGAAAACAGTTTGGTAGTTATCTAGTTAGATATACATCTCGCATACAACCCAGGCATTCCACTCCAAGGTGAATGCAGAAAAAAGGAAAAGGTAAATCTAAAAAAAAAAAAAAATGTGTTTATGATTGTTCTTTGCAATTGTACTTGCAATAGACAAAATCCTGGAGACAAACCAAATGTTCATCAACAGGGACATGATCTAACTGTGGTATATCCATATAATGTCATAAACCATTAAAAAGGAATGAATTATTGCTACATACAGCAACAAGAGTAAATGTGAAAATACAATAGTTGAAAAAAGTCAGAAGTATCCCCCCCAAAAAAGAACAAAGATGGTATAATTACATTTATTAACACTAGAAAATGAACACTAACTTATAGTAATAGACATCAGTTCAATGTTTGCCCGGTGATGAGAGCATGAGGAGGGCAGGATGGATTTCAAAGGCATACAAGGTTATTTTTCATTGTTGTGTATATATATATACATCATATACATATACATATACATGTGTATGTATACATAAGTATATATATACACACATACTATGTACATACACACACACGCCTATACATATGTATATATACACATTATCTCGAGTATGATGACTATTTCACAGGTACATATGTCAAAACCCATCAGACTGTGCACTTTAAATCTGTTCAGTCTACACTGTGTCGATTAAAACTCAATACAGTGTAAAAGAAAACAAAAACAAAAAGCAGATGGAGAGGCACCTGTTTGGCTCAGTCAGTTAAGCATCCGACTCCTGATTTCAGCTCAGGTCATGATGTCATTGTTCCTGAGACTGAGCCCCGTGTAGGGCTCTGCACTGACAGCATGGAATCTGCTTGGGATTCTCCCTCTCCCTTTCTCTCTGCCCCACCCCCACTTCGTGCACACGTGTCCTCTCTCTCTCTCTCTCTCTCTCTCTCTCAAAATAAAAAAATAAACTTTTTAAAAAAGACAGAGGATGGGGAGATATATATTGCAAATTTTATAAATTTATAAGATATAAATATCAAATATTATGTAAACCAAGGGCAGATGCCTCACGGTATGCATTTTTCAGTTGCATAAAAAGAATGATATGTATTAAATGCAATAGAATTTGTTGTCTCTGTGAGAGGCATAGCGTGGGAGTGGAAAATGCCAACAAAAAGGATCAAACGAATGAATGACAAGTGAGGGGTCTGGCCTGAAAGAATCATGAGAATAGTGATATGAGCTGGAAAGAAGATTTTGTCAACCTCTGACCCTAAATATCCCCACTGTCCCTTTGCTTAAACTATTCTGACCTTCTCTTAGCCCCGTGAGAGTCACACTTGTGACTGCCTTAGGGGCTTTATAGTGCTGCTCCTGGGGTCCCTGCCGTGGTAACCCATTTTCCTCTCGTGCTCAACTGTCTACCTCAGGCTTACTTTTGAGGTCTCAACTTTCACATCAGTTTTTCATGAAGGCCTTTTCTGGCCACAAACCACTTTATCCCCAATTTAAATTATTCATCCTCTTTTCCTTTCTCTGAGCACCCTGAAAACTTTCTCCATTTCAGTATTTGTCCTAAGGGGATATAGTCGTTAGAGAGAACCTTGCTGAAACACCTGTCTCCCCGTTCCAGCCCCAGCCCCATGGTGAAAGTTGCCATTGTCTGTTTGGTTCTCCACTGTATATCCTGAGGGCCTATTCCAATGCCTGTTACATAATAGACTCTCCAGGATGTTTGTGGGAGGAATAATCGAAACTGAATGGAAAGGAAGGAAGAATAAGAATCAGTAGAGGGATTGGTATGTGAATGTATATATTCATGCTCTCCCGCAGATGTGGTTCCCTGGGGCCCTGACAGTGGGGACACAGACAGGGATATGTGAGGGGGAGCAAAGGGATGAAAGATACCCAGATATGGAATATGTGGAACGGGGTGGAAGGGAGAAAGAGAAACTCAGCAGAAGAACCAGCTGGAGGACTGAAACGATCTAGGAAGGAGAGAGAGAGAAGTGGCAGCAAAGAGCCAAGGGAGGACTCAGCGGAGACGAGGGAGAGGTGGGGGGAGAGGGACAGGAAGTAGGACTGCAAGGTGACAAGCAGAAAGCCAGGGGCAGGAGGAAAGTTAAGGAGCGCCTCTCCCCAGAGGCACACCTTACTGGGTGGTGATCAAAATAATGAATTCCACAAGTTCCCCCTTTTCTTTCTTTCACTGTCATCTCTTAACATTGGCCATGAAAATTTAGAGCTGTCTGTAAAAATCAAGACAACAAAGGTCCCACCTCACTCATTGCTTTTGGTGAAAAGCTGGTGGCTGAGCTCTCACCAGTGATAAGGCTACAGGCAGGAAACACGAAGAGCACACTCCTCATTCTGAAGCAGCTGCATTCAGGTGGCTATGTGGGAAGCACACACCGTGAAGGTAATAGACTGATCTCTGCATTTGTATTTGTAGAAAGGGAAAAAAAAGGAAATATTTTATCAAATCTTTCATGTAATATGCCATGGAGAATTCCCCATTGTGGGGCACTGGAAAAGAACTGAGTCCTCTCAGGGACAAAACAAGGAATTCCGGATGGAAGTTGTCCTGCTGCTGGTATTGGGAATTCCCTATATCAAACCTCTAAAATGGAGTAGGGTGAGGGGCATGTGAGCATGTGGAGGTGTTGGCAGGAATCTGACGGTATGGGACTAGTGTTTGTCCACAGGGAAAAACAACATCTTCCCCCTACCCTACACTGCCACTCTGCCCTCTCCCCGGGGCTTTCTCTAAATGAGGCACAGACACGAGGGCGTCGAACATTGTTCACTGGGCTAGTTCCCAGCACCCCTCAATTTAGAGCCTTCTGGTGGAGTTGGGTTGAAGCACAGGCTTGGACTCAAGAATGAAGCAGAATCTCTTTGACTACTTCTGCATCTTACCACCACTGACCCCTAATGTGCAAGGATGATGACTCAGCCCCAAATCTCCAGTGAGAAGAAAGGAAGAGAGAGTGATGTGGCAGCACCCCAGCCTTCACAGGTTGGCACTGGCTCAGTTTACTGCTTAATATTACAAGAGAGAGAGAACATGCACATGTCCTACTGCATGGGTGCCACCTCACAGCATGCAGTGGTACTGCACTCAGTGAGTGCTCCGGAATCTGGCCCGTGTAAAGGAGTGGGGAAAGGGCCTGGGAGTGGGGGCTTTCCCTTGCCTGGGGAGAGGAAAGAGAAGCGTGACCCTAGTGGATTCCCTCCTAGTTAGAACCACGGATGGGAACTGATCTGATCCTAGGAAAAGGAGGTCACGTGTAAAATCTCAAGGGATTTTGCTGTTAAAATCTCAAATGTGCCAGTTCTGGAAAGTGTTGAAATGTGGACCTGTTGAGAAAAACAAATGTGAATTCACAAAAGTGTATTTTCATTAGAAAATGAAGAAGCAATAAAATCTGGCATATAATCGCTGATGCTTTTAAAACTTTTATCATGTTGGAAATCAATCACGTGCTTTGGTTGACAACATACAACTATATTTATAAATATATCAGGGTGAGGTTTATATAAATTACAAAACAAGGATATTTGCTTTATGCATTTATTATAACATGTTGATTACTTTCAAAAAGCAAGCACTACAAGAAAATATGAAGGTGGATACAGTAAAGTAAATATATCAAATTGCAATGTTCACAATTAGCTAGTTCTAACACTGGTTCAAAATCATTGCATACAAACATTTATTTTTTCACATGTGAGATAAACTGATAGGCTAGAAGGTGGTTGGCAAGAAAGGGAGATGGCTTTACGGAAATGATTTTTACAATGATCAGCTTTTACCATATATGCTATTCAAATAAAAGGTATTAGATTTTATTTTATTGGACGATGATAAAATAAAGGCCAGAAATAAGAAAGAGGCAAATCTTTGGTTAATGATTTCTTTACCTGAAGAGATATTTAATTCCTGGAAGATTACTCCAAGGTTACGGAAGAAGACTTCTGGAAACCGATAAAATGTGGATCTACTGACAAAAATAAATGTAAGTTCACACACAAAAAATCACCCCTGAAACTAATATTACGCTGTATGTGAGCTGACTGGAATTTAGATAAAAACACAAAAAAAAAAGAAAAAAAAAAAGAAAAACAAAGCAACAAAATCTAGCATATAGATGCTATTTTAAAACTTTAGTTTTCAGCATACAGGTCTTTTACATCTTTGGTTAGATTTGTTCCTAGGTATTTTATGCTTCTTGGTGCAATTGTGAATGGGATCAGTTTCTTTATTTGTCTTTCTGTTGCTTCATTGTTAGTGTATAAGAATGCAACTGAATTCTGTACATTGATTTTGTATCCTGCAACTTTGCTGAATTCATGTCTCAGTTCTAGGAGACTTTTCCTGGAGTCTATCAGATTTTCCATGTATAATATCATGTCATCTGAAAAAAGCGAGAGATTGACTTCATCTTTGCCAATTTTGATGCCTTTGATTTCCTTTTGTTGTCTGATTGCTGATGCTAGAACTTCCAGCACTATGTTAAACAACAGCGGTGACATCCGGATGGCCAACAGGCACATGAAAAGATGTTCAACGTCGCTCCTTATCAGGGAAATACAAATCAAAACCACACTCAGATATCACCTCACGCCAGTCAGAGTGGCCAAAATGAACAAATCAGGAGACTATAGATACTGGAGAGGATGTGGAGAAACGGGAACCCTCTTGTACTGTTGGTGGGAATGCAAATTGGTGCAGCCGCTCTGGAAAGCAGTGTGGAGGTTCCTCAGAAAATGAAAAATAGACCTACCCTATGACCCAGCAATAGCACTGCTAGGAATTTATCCAAGGGATACAGGAGTACTGATGCATCGGGGCACTTGTACCCCAATGTTTATAGCAGCACTCTCAACACTAGCCAAATTATGGAAAGAGCCTAAATGCCCATCAACTGATGAATGGATAAAGAAATTGTGGTTTATATACACAATGGAATACTACGTGGCAATGAGAAAGAATGAAATATGGCCTTTTGTAGCAACGTGGATGGAACTGGAGAGTGTGATGCTAAGTGAAATAAGCCATACAGAGAAAGACAGATACCATATGGTTTCACTCTTATGTGGATCCTGAGAAACTTAACAGAAACCCATGGGGGAGGGGAAGGAACAAAAAAAAAGAGGTTAGAGTGGGAGAGAGCCAAAGCATAAGAGACTGTTAAAAACTGAGAACAAACTGAGGGTTGATGGGGGGTGGGAGGGAGGGGAGGGTGGGTGATGGGTATTGAGGAGGGCACCTTTTGGGATGAGCACTGGGTGTTGTATGGAAACCAATTTGACAATAAATTTCATATATTGAAAAAAAAACTTTAAATGGTGGGTATAAATTGAACACATGTAGCTACCTTTACAAAATGTAAGAGGGTGAAGTATACATAAATTTACAAACATAGGAGTGTGATTTCATAAATCTATTATAACATGTTGATTCTTAAAAATAATCTAGGACTATGAGAAAAAAATAAGTGCAAAACTACTAATTATAGCAATTTTAAACTCCAGAATTTTCTAGTTCTAACACTGGATCGAAATCACTCCAGATACCTTATTGTTCATCTATTAAATAAAAGGGTAGGTTAGCAGGCGGAAAGCAAGAAAGAGGGATAACTTGAAATAAATGAATATCCTAAAAATTGGCTTACACCAATATACGCTATTCAAAAAAATATATTACATTTTACCACTATGCTAAAATAAGGAGAAAGGGAACAAGCAAGAGATGTATCATGGTTTTGGGATATATGTTTCTGGAAGATTCCTCCAAAGTTAGGAAAATAGATTCTCCATAACATTATATGTTTGGGACCTTTATTAGTTTCATGGCTCATTTAAATTTTGTTGGGATCAGGAACACCCCTGCCTTGGAAGATAATGTACAAGGAGGATACTTTCCTTGCACTTCCTACCACAACCCCTCCCCATCTCCCTTTGTTGTTTTCTTGTTTGCCTAAGGAACTGATTATTTATTTATTTATTTATGTTATTTTTAATTTTTAATTATTTTTATATATGAAATTTATTGTCAAATTGGTTTCCATACAACACCCAGTGCTCATCCCAAAAGGTGCCCTCCTCAATACCCATCACCCACCCTCCCCTCCCTCCCACCACCATCAACCCTCAGTTTGTTCTCAGTTTGTAAGAGTGTCTTATGCTTTGGCTCCCTCCCTCTCTAACCTCTTTTTTTTTTTCTTCCCCTCCCCCATGGACTTTTATTAAGTTTCTCAGGATCCACATAAGAGTGAAACCATATGGTATCTGTCTTTCTCTGTATGACTTATTTCACCTAGCATAACACTCTCCAGTTCCAACCACGTTGCTACAAAAGGCCATATTTCATTCTTTCTCATTGCCACGTAGTATTCCATTGTGTATATAAACCACAATTTATTTATCCATTCGTCAGTTGATGGACATTTAGGCTCTTTCCATAATTTGGCTATTGTTGACAGTGCTGCTATAAACACTGGGGTACAAGTGCCCCGATGCATCAGCATTCCTGTATCCCTTGGGTAAATTCCTAGCAGTGCTATTGCTGGGTCATAGGGTAGATCTATTTTTAATTTTTTGAGGAACCTCCACACTGATTTCCAGAGTGGCTGTACCAGTTTGCATTCCCACCAACAGTGCAAGAAGTTTCCCGTTCCTCCACATCCTTGCCAGTATCTATAGTCTCCTGATTTGTTCATTTTGGCCACTCTGACTGGCGTGAGGTGATATCTGAGTGTGGTTTTGATTTGTATTTCCCTGATAAGGAGCGACGTTGAGCATCTTTTCATGTGCCTGTTGGCCATCCGGATGTCTTCTTTAGAGAAGTGTCTTTTCATGTTTTCTGCCCATTTCTTCACTGGGTTCTTTGTTTTTCGGGTGTGGAGTTTGGTGAGCTCTTTATAGATTTTGGATACTAGCCTTTTGTCGGATATGTCATTTGCAAATATCTTTTCCCATTTCGTTGCTTGCCTTTTAGTTTTTCTGATTGTTTCTTTTGCTGTCCAGACGGATTTTATCTTCATGAGGTCCCAACAGTTCATTTTTGCTTTTAATTCCCTTGCCTTTGGGGATGTGTCAAGTAAGAAATTGCTGCGGCTGAGGTCAGAGAGGTTTTTTCCTGCTTTCTCCTCTAGGGTTTTGATGGTCTCCTGTCGCACATTCAGGTCCTTTATCCATTTTGAGTTTATTTTTGTGAATGGTGTAAGGAAGTGGTCTAGTTTCAACCTTCTGCATGTTGCTGTCCAGTTCTCCCAGCACCATTTGTTAAAGGGACAGTCTTTTTTCCATTGGATATTCTTTCCTGCTTTGGCAAAGATGAGTTGGCCATACTTGTGGGCCTAGTTCTGGGGCTTCTGTTCTATTCCATTGGTCTATGTGTCTGTTTTTTGTGCCAATACCATGCTGTCTTGAGGATTACAGCTTTGTAGTAGAGGCTAACGTCTGGGATTGTGATGCCTCTTGCTTTGGTCTTCTTCTTCAAAATTACTTTGGCTATTTGGGCCTTTTGTGGTTCCATACGAATTTTAGGATTGCCTGTTCTAGCTTCGAGAAGAATGCTGGTGCAATTTTGATTGGGATTGCATTGAATGTGTAGATAGCTTTGGGTAGTATTGACATTTTAACAATACTTATTCTTTCAATCCATGACCATGGAGTGTTTTCCCATTTCTTTACATCTTCTTCAGTTTCCTTCATAAGCTTTCTATACTTTTCAGCATACACATCTTTTACATCTTTGGTTAGGTTTATTCCTAAGTATTTTATGCTTCCTGGTACAATTGTGAAGGGGATCAGTTTCTTTATCTGTCTTTCTGTTGCTTCATTATCAGTGTATAAGAATGCAACTGATTTCTGTACATTGATTTTGTATCCTGCGACTTTGCTGAATTCATGTATCAGTTCTAGTAGACTTTTGGTGGAGTCTATCGGGTTTTCCATGTATAATATCATGTCATCTGCAAAAAGTGAAAGCTTGACTTCATCTTTGCCAATTTTGATGCCTTTGATTTGATTTTGATGTCTGATTGCTGATGCTAGCACTTCCAACACTATGTGAAACAACAACGGTGAGAGTGGACATCCCTGTCATGGTCCTGATCTCAGGGGGAAAGCTCTCAGTTTTTCCCCATTGAGGATGATATTAGCTGTGGGCTTTTCATAAATGGCTTTTTTAAATTTTTAAGTATCTTCCTTCTATCCTGACTTTCTTGAGGGTTTCTTTTAAGAAAGGATGCTGAATTTTGTCAGATGCTTTTTCTGCATTGATTGACAGGATCATATGGTTCTTATCTTTTCTTTTATTAATGTGATGTATCACATTGATTGATTTGTGAATGTTGGACTAGCCCTGCAGCCCAGGAATGAATCCTACTTGATCATGGTGTATAATTCTTTTTACATGCTGTTGAATTTGACTTGCGAGTATCTTATTGAGAATTTTTGCATCCATATTCATCAGGGATATTGGCCTCTGGTTCTCTTTTTTACTGGGTCTCTGTCTGGTTTAGGAATCAAAGTAATGCTGGCTTCATAGAATGAGTCTGGAAGTTTTCCTTCCCTTTCTATGTTTTGGAACAGCTTGAGAAGGATAGGTATTATCTCTGCTTTAAATGTCTGGTAGAATTCCCCTGGGAAGCCATGTGGTCCTGGACTCTTATTTGTTGGGAGATTTTTGATAACCGATTCAATTTCTTCGCTGGTTATGGGTCTGTTCAAGCTTTCTAATTTCTTCCTGTTTGAGCTTTGGAAGTGTGTGGGTGCTTAGGAATTTGTCCATTTCTTCCAGGTTGTCCAGTTTGTTGGCATATACTTTTTCATAGCATTCCCTGATAATTGTTTGTATCTCTGAGGGATTGGTTGTAATAATTCCATTTTCATTCATTATTTTATCTATTTGGGTCATCTCCCTTTTCTTTTTGAGAAGCCTGTCTAGAGGTTGATAAATTTTGTTTGTCTTTTTTATTTTTTTTCAAAATTTTTTAACGTTTATTTATCTTTGAGACAGAGAGAGACAGAGCATGAACAGGGGAGGAGCAGAGAGAGAGGGAGACACAGAATCTGAAACAGGCTCCAGGCTCTGAGCTGTCAGCACAGAGCCTGACACGGGGCTCGAACTCACGGACCGTGAGATCATGACCTGAGCCGAAGTCGGATGATTAACCGACCAAGCCACCCAGGCACCCTGATTTATTTTTTCAAAAAACCAACTCATGGTTTCATCGATCTGCTCTAAAGATTTTTTTTTTTTTTTTAGATTCTCTATTGTTTATTTCTGCTTTGATCTTTATTATTTCTCTTCTTCTGCTGGGTTTAGGCTGCCTTTGCTGTTCTGCTTCTGTTTCCTTTAGGTGTGCTGTTAGATTTTGTATTTGGGATTTTTCTTGTTTCTTGAGATAGGCCTGGATTGCAACATATTTTCCTCTCAGGACTGCCTTCGCTGCGTCCCAAAGCGTTTGGATTGTTGTATTTTCATTTTCGTTTGTTTCCATATATTTTTTTAATTTCTTCTCTGATTACCTGGTTGACCCATTCATTCTTTAGTAGGGAGTTCTTTAACCTCCATGCTTTTGGAGGTTTCCCAGACTTTTTCCTGTGGTTGATTTCAAGCTTCATCGCATTGTGGTCTGAAAGTATGCATGGTATGATCTCAATTCTTTTACGCTTACGAAGGGCTGTTTTGTGACTCAGTATGTGATCTATCTTGGAGAATGTTCCATGTGCACTCGAGAAGAAAGTATATTCTGTTGCTTTGGGATGCAGAATTCTGAATATATCTGTCAAGTCTATCTGATCCAATGTATCATTCAGGGCCCTTGTTTCTTTATTGATCCTGTGTCTCAATGATCTATCCATTGTTGTAAGTGGGGTATTAAAGTCCCCTGCAATTACCACATTCTTATCAATAAGGTTGCTTATGTTTGTAGTTAATTGTTTTATATATTTGGGGGCTCCCGTATTCGGCGCATAGACATTTATAATTGTTAGCTCTTCCTGATGGATAGACCCTGTAATTATTATATAATGTCCTTCTTCATCTCTTGTTACAGCCTTCAATTTAAAGTCTAGTTTGTCTGATATAAGTATGGCTACTCCAGCTTTCTTTTGACTTCCAGTAGCATGGTAGATAGTTCTCCATCCCCTCACTTTCAATCTGAAGGTGTCCTCAGGTCTAAAATGAGTCTCTTGTAGACAGCAAGTAGTTGGGTCTTGTTTTTTATCCATTCTGATACCCTATGTCTTTTGGTTGGTGCATTTAGTCCATTAATATTCAGTGTTATTGTAGAAAGATATGGGTTTGGAGTCCTTGTGATGTCTGTAGGTTTAATTCTTGTAGTGATGTCTCTGGTACTTTGTGGTCCTTATAACATTTCACTCACAGAATCCCCCTTAGGATCTCTTGTAGGGCTGGTTTAGTGGTGACGAATTCCTTCAGTTTTTGTTTGTTTGGGAAGACCTTTATCTCTCCTTCTATTCTGAATGACAGACTTGCTGGATAAAGGATTCTCAGCTGCATATTTTTTGTGTTCATCACATTGACGATTTCCTGCCATTCCTTTCTGGCCTGCCAAGTTTCAGTAGATAGATCCGTGACTAGTCTTATCGGTCTCCCTTTATATGTTAGAGCGTGTTCGTCCCTAGCTGCTTTCACAATTTTCTCTTTATCCTTGTATTTTGCCAGTTTCACTATGCTATGTCATGCAGAAGATCGATTCAAGTGACGTGTGAAGGGAGTTCTCTGTGCCTCTTGGATTTCAATGCCTTTCTCCTTCCCCAGATCAGGGAAGTTCTCAGCTATGACTTGTTCAAGTCCACTTTCAGCCCCTTTTTCTCTCTCTTCCTCCTCTGGAATCCCTATTATACGGATGTTGTTACGGTTCATTGCACCACTTAGTTCTCTAAGTCTCCCCTCATACTCCTGGAGTTTTTAATCTCTTTTTCTCAGCTTCCTCTTTTTCCATAATTTTATCTTCTAACTCACCTA